>NW_027507903.1:617663042-617798042 GCF_037356315.1 Lithobates pipiens
CCAAGAGAAGGGCATTTATGTGTTTATATCCATATACAGTGTCTTGAAAAAGTATTCATACATTTTCCACATTTTGTCATGTTACAACCAAAAACATAAATGTCTTTTATTGGGATTTTATGTGATAAGCACAAAGTGGCACATAATTGTGAATTGGACGGAAAATTATAAATGGTTTTCAATTTTTTTTACAAATTAATATCTGTTATAGTGTGGCGTACATTTGTATTCAGCCCCCTTTATTCTGATACCCCTAAGTAAACTCTACTGGAGTCAATTGCCTTCATAAGTCACCTAATTAGTAAATAAGAGTCCACCTGTGTGTAATGTAAATTCAGTATCAATATGGCTGGTTCCGTGAAGCCCTCAGAGGTTTGTTAGCGAATCTTGGTGAACAAACGCCATCACGGAGGCCAAGGAACACACCAGACAGGTCAGGGATAAAGTTGTGGAGAAGTTTAAAGCAGGGTTAGGTTATAAAAAGAAATATCCCAAGCTTTGAACATCTCACGGAGCACTGTTCAATCCATAATCTGAAAATGGAAAGAGTATGGCACAACTGCAAACCTACCAAGACATGGCCGTCCACCTAAACTGACAGGCTGGGCAAGGAGAGCATTAATCGGAGAAGTAGCCAAGAGGCCCATGGTAACTCTGGAGGAGCTGCAGAGATCCACAGCTCAGGTGGGAGAATCTGTCCACAGGACAACGATTAGTCGTGCACTCCGCAAATCTGGTCTTTATGGAAGAGCGGGAAGAAGAAAGCCATTGTTGAAAGACAGACATAAGTCCCGTTTTGCCATTTGCGAGAAGCCATGTGGGGAACACAGCAAACATATGGAAGAAGGTGCTCTGGTCAGGGGAGACCAAAATGTAACTTTTGGGCCTAAAAGCAAAACGCTATGTGTGGCGTAACACTAACACTGCACATCGCCCTGAACACCCAATCCCCACCGTGAAACGTGATGGCAGCATCATGTTGTGGGGATGCTTTTCTTCAGCAGGGACAGGGAAGCTGGTCAGAGCTGATACAGCGCAATCTTAGAAGAAAACCTGTTCGAGTCTGCAAAAGACTTGAGACTGGGGCGGAGGTTCACCTTCCAGCATGACAACAACCCGAAACATACAGCCAGAGCTACAAGCATATTCATGTGTTAGAATGGCCCAGTCAAAGCCCCAACCTAAATCCAATTGAGAATCTGTGGCAAGACTTGAAAATTGCTGTTCAGATGCTCTCCATCCAATCTGACAGAGCTTGAGATATTTTACAAAGAAGAATGGGCAAAAATGTAATTCTCTAGATGTGCAAAGCTGGTAGAGACATCCCCAAAAAAGACTTGCAGCTGTAATTGCAGTGAAAGCTGGTTCTACAAAGGATTGACTCAAGGGGCTTGAATACAAATGTACACCACACTTTTCAGATATTTATTTGTAAACATTTTTAAAAACCATTTATCGTTTTCCTTCCACTTCACAATTATGTGCCATGTTGTGTTGGTCTAGTACAGTGATGGTGAACCTTGGCACCCCAGATGTTTTGGAACTACATTTCCCATGATGCTTATGCACTGTGCAATGTAGTTGAGCATCATGGGAAATGTAGTTCCAAAACATCTGGGGTGCCAAGGTTTGCCATCACTGGTCTAGTACATAAAATCCCAATAAAATACATTTACCGGTACATTTTTGCCTGTAGCATGACAAAATGTGGAAAATTTCAAGGGGCATGAATACTTTTTCGAAGGCACTGTATAGTATATGTCCACTGAATAACGCAGTGGTGCACAGGCATATAAGGCTCAGTTCAAATACTAAGCCATTCAATCACTTCTCTACTAGTAGCATCCCCACATCCTTGAGGGGGTCAGCATATATTGGAAGATTAGGCACTCGGTACTATGCAGCATGTTCCTATATACTGTCTGTAGGGAGACTGTAGTCCTCTTAGCAATATTTAGAATATTTGAGGCTGAAAATACTTATCCATCCAATGTTCCCTGGTGAGGCAAAGTGGTGGAACTTGGGGGGCCTCCCCCCCCCCCAAAAAAAAGGAAGAGTGGGGAAGCCAAAGCAGTTTTGTCAGCTGCATTTTCTTTTCCTTCTTTGATAGTATATTTGGTAGGGGTACGCATCTTCACTGGCCTCGCGATTCAATTTGATTACAATTTATCCTGTCCACGATTTTATTCCGCGATCCATCAATTGCCGCTACGGTGCCCCATCAAATGTTGCCCGGGTGCATCCCGCAAGTACCGGATATTCATGATGACGACTCTTGAGCAGCCTGTGAGGGGGACTGGAGGATTGAGGACAACCGCGGCTGTCTGGTGTCTCGGGTCTCCCACAGCAGCCTGTTGTAAGGAGGATAGAGGCAGCTTGTGTGTGCACACTGCACACAGTGTTAGATGAGCCAAGGAGGAAGGCTCTGGGGAGTCCGGACTGGGTCATGACTTGTCGGGAGCTGGGGGACACTCACTCCACGTGTCTCGCACGTTGACGCCAGGCGGCTGGGGATGCCGTTGGGGGGTTGGGAAAAGAGGCGCAGCTAACGCCCACAGCTCTTTCGGCTGCTTTCGGTTCATCGGTGAGGCATATAGCAGTGCGCGGGTGACGACATATAATCAATTTATGCAAGTCGTAGCATCGATGCCGCATCTTGGGTGGTGAAATCGCGATGCATCGATGCTACGATTAATTTCAACACCCCTGATATTTGGTGGCTCCCTTCTCTTTATGTTTTTGAACTTTTTGGGGTTTTTGTTTGATATTGTATATCAATGCGACGGAGGACCTGGAAGACACGTTTTTTTTATTTATTTTTTGGTGTCCCAGGAAACCTGCTAGCTGAACAAAAAAACAAAACAAAAACCCAATAATTACCTTTTACTTTCCCATTTTCGGGGCAAAGTGACGGTGTTTGTGTAAAGAATCTTCAACCCTAAACAACCCACCCACTGCTGCTCACCTGATCAGGGCTTCATCCCACTTATTCTGCTTCTTCAACCAGAGCTTCTGTGAATGGGAGAGCTTGTGACCACTTATGTGCCAGTGCTTGGTCTTTCAGCTAATCGCTAGGCCCCAGCACTGTCCCAAAATGGAGGAAGTGACTTCCTTTATCCTCATAGGCTTGACAGCAGCCGACGCTGGGGGTTTTCGTTCTGGCTGTACGAAGAAAGATTCACCAAGAGAGCACTGGAAAGTCAATTATCTGTCAGTAGGGGGTACCTTTTACATACAGACTGTCACTTGCCCTGAATGGACAAGGTAACGCCTTCACCCCAACACAGCCAAAAACATTCACAGCGCACCAATCTCATGTGCGTTGTAGTGCTGTGCAGTGCCAGTACTTTGACATCTACTATATTGGTCCTTTGGGATGCCATTCCCAATGGATGGAGAACATTCCTTCTAAAGCCAATCGAATAATAAATTAAAATTTTGCCCTAATCTATAAATATTGTTTTGTATTTATATTTTGTTTTTTATAGGAAAGCAGAATTTTTTTTTCTTCGCTAGAATGATACCCCTATTCATTTTTACTCTTATTGGCTCTTCTTCTCTGCACTTGTTTCAGTTCAGGGCATTTCTTTTGCAAACTGGTCCTCAAAACTAAATTGCATATTCTATATTGGGCCTAACTAATGTTGGATATAGAGGCAGAACTCAAGTTGGACCCTGGAGAAACAGCTAAACGCACAACTTTTTACCAGCTCTGCCACGCAGCCCTGCCATTCAGAAGATCTGGATTGTCTCTTTTTTATTTTTTTTAGCTAAAGTGACACTAAACTCTGATTTAAAAAATATTATTTGTATTCTTAACTCGAAAAACTTAACTTTTCTTGCTCTTTTAAATTAGTTTATTTTTTATGGCTGCTGTGATTCAACATCCTGTTTAGAGTGTGGCTACGTTTGTCCATAGTCCCATTGTATAGGAACGTAGCCACTTTCTCTTGTTTGCTCCCAACATGAACTAAGGACTATGGACTTTTTGTCCATTTACTGTGATCACAAGGTATAGTGCCACTCTGGTCAGCTCTGTACATTGCGGTCATCTGAGCGGTAATAAGCAGTCATTCATGAGCACACTGGCCAGCAAAGATATTTTGTGCATCCTTCTTTTTTTCTTTCTTTCTCTTCTGCAGTATTTTTTGTTTATAAATGGCATGCAGAAATAACTGTCCACTGCTCCGCATCTTTTAAGGTGATTGTAAACGTTTTTTTTTTTAAAAATTTCTAAAATAACACACATTGTGTACTGTTCTGCTCTGTGCAAGAGTTTTGAACAGAGCAGCCCTGATCCTCCTCTTCTGGGCTCACTTGCTGGCAGTCTTGGCTCCTCACTTCTCTGAGTTCCCCCATAGCAAACGACTTGCTATAGGGCACTTGTGCGGGCTCCTTTCTGAGCCGCACTGTGTGGGTCTATTAACCCACACAGTGCGGCTTATTCCTGCTCCCTCTTCGCAGGGTTTGATTGACAGCAGCAGGAGCCAATGGTTCCCGCTGCTGCTGAGCCTCCTGAGAGAGACGGGAGAGGAAAGGCAGGCAGCTCTGATGTAGTGACGCACAAATGCTGGATAGCGATTGGGTTCAGGTAGGTATTTAAGGGGAGCCTGGGGGGAACAGATATTGAAAGGTTTTTCTTTTTTACCTTCATGCAAAGAATGCATTAGTGTATAAAACCTTTTTTACCTTTTACAACCACTTTAAACGGAGAGCAGTAGTGAAGTGGTTGAAGCCCAACTTCAGCCAAAACATTCTACTTTTTAGCTTTGTTACAGGGTGGGGATGAGAGCGACTCTTTAGGCTTTTATTTGCAGTCTCCAGAGGGGTTCATCTGCAACCAAAATACTTTTCTTCCCAGTTGAATAGGGAAGGGTCCTTCAGTTTACGGTCTTTGTCTTCTCTTCCCAGTGACATCCTCTCAAATTATTTCCCCTCCTGCTGTTACCAGTATAGTAAGTAAGGTGATCTCTCCCCAGCAGGCTCATGGACGGGAATAAAAAACTCGGCAGAAATATTTTACCATCCCAGCTCTATTCAAAACTAGAAAAAAGAAAAGTTTTGTCTCGAGATGCGCTTTAAGTGTTAGACCCCTTTCCACACTGAGGCAGTTTTCATGCATTTTTAGCGCTAGAAATAGAGCTGGTAAAGCACCTGAAAACAGCCTCCATTCATTGCAATGGGTGTTTTCACTCTGGGCAGTGCGCTTGGGGGACATTAGAAAAAGCTTTGGAAGCGCCGCAACACAGGAGTTTTTAAAGTGGAGTTGGCATTTAAAAAAAAAATGGCATCAGTGTTCCTAATAAAAAAAAAATGTGGATTTTTTTTTTTTTTTCACTCAAACTCTAAATGGCTGTTGCTAGGCGGTCCCTCGTAGTCTGCCTCCTTCAGTGCCTGGGCTGGTGATATCACTTCCCCTCGGCGCAGCAAGCGCTCAGCTCTGCCCCCTCCCTGTCAATCATCTGGGACACGTGACAGGTCCCAGATGATGCGCAGCCAGTCACGGCACGCAGCGCCGCTCGCACATGAACAGTGGGTGCCCCAGCCACAGTTACAATACCGGCGCCGCCGAACGGAGGGGGAGACGAGCAGGGCTTGGATCCCCCGCCTCGCTGGACCCTGGGATTTTTTTTTAGAATGGGAACTCCTCTTTAACCTTTTTTTGGAGTTAAAAGCACCCTGCTAGTGGCCGAAAAGTGGTTTCAAAAGTACCACTTAACGGTAAAGCACCTCTAAAACGAGTGGCGATATACCACAAACGCACGGTTCCCCCCAGTGTGAAAGGGGTTTTAATGTGTTAAATGCAGGATCTCTTTGAGTGGACCTGAACTGAAAGGGTGAAGATTTGTTGCTTTGCAGGGGACTGCTGGTTAAGTTGTGCCTAAAGCAGGCCATAGATGGGTAGAATTTCAAACTAAAGTTCTTGGGGGGAGAAGGTTCTAAGAAATTTTGTCTTTCTAATCATTAGTGGCTCAAATTGGCATTCATTTTCGACCACAGTGATGGGAAAATTCGAAGGCGCAGGATGTAAAATTTTTCTCATACAAATTTCTAACCGTGTATATAGTTTTGGATTGATGAAGTCCATTCATCCCAAAATTACATGTTAAAAGCAAAACAAAATCTTTCAAATGACAAACGAATTTTGAGAATATTCGTACCAATTTTTCTAACTTTTTTTTTTTGTTTCTAAGAATTTCTGTTCGAAATCCTTCTACGGGCCAGGTTAAAGCAGAGCTCCACCCCAGGTGAAGATATGCTGGTTTGCACCCCCCACTGCCACATTTGCCATTTTTTGGGAAGGACGGGTACTTTGTTTTGATCTGAGCTGGATGATGAGCCCCCTCCTTCCCCCGCAGTCTTCTAGGACACATCACAGGTCCCGGAAGACTTGCGGTACCATTCACAGGTCGCAGCACGACTTGCATATGTAGGAAACAGGCTGTGAAGCCACAAAATGCCTGCACCCAAAACTGATTGAACAATCGGTTTGGGTGAGGACATTGCTGGATTCTTGGACAGTTAAGAGTCCTTTATATTTACAGTCAGTAGCCACAATTTTTGTAGCTGCTGACTTTTAATTTATTGGGGGGGGGGATAGCCTGCAGCTCCTCTTTAAGCAGTGCATTGAAAAATGTACCTTTTTAGTCTGGAAATCCTCCTGATATTTTGCTGTGCCTCCATAAATGTATATCTGCAGTGTGAGATCATATAGCTCAGGGGTCTCCAAACTTTTTAAACAAAAGGCCAGTTTACTGTCCTTTAGGCCTTAGGGGAGCCAGACTGCAGCTAGTGGGAGTAGAAAATGTCCCGGCATCAGTGGGAGTAGACAATTCTTCAGGCTATGTAGGAATTAAAAAAGTACATAGTGCATGTGGTCAGTAGGAGGAGCAATAGTACTCATTCTTTAGTGTCAGTGGAATGAAATAATGTTCCATTGTTGGTGTCAGTGGGAGGACTAATACCCCTTTGTTGGTCTCAGTGGAAGTAATTGTTGGGAGGATTAGTGCTCCACCGTTGATGTCAGTTGGTGATATTATGCCCCACTGTTGGTGTCAGTGTAAGGAAAGGTGCCTCATCATTGGTGTCAGTAGGAGGAATAAAGCCTCTTATCAGTGGAAGGAATACTGCCCCAAGTTCCAGAAAAAGGCAAGCAAAGGGCCGCAGTTTGGAGACTACTGATCTAGGGCACTGCTGCCTCTGACTGCTAGCATCCCAATGTTTTGAGTGACTTTTAGTGAGGTCACTACTGTGCGTCTGTTCTCCTGGCTGCAGGGGAAGCAGTACCTGAGGACCTGCAGTGCAAAGAGCTCCCTGCTTCTGCTTCGTTCTCTATATCTGTTCTTCCTCAACATAGTCCTTTGGTAATAGAGAAAAGACCAGCTGCGCAATTATTTATAGACAATACTGACCCCCCCCAAAAGTGTCTGTAGCGATAATCTCCAGCTACCCTGTGAGACTAAAGCAACAGGCTGCAGCAGTTTGGAGAGCAGGGGGATCCTTTTTTAGCTCCTCCTTTGCTCCAATCATGTGACATATTTGATCTGGGGAGTGGATTTTATGGAGTGGATATGGATATGGATATCTGTACTGGTGGACGTGGGGTGGAGATCTGTACTTCTATACTCGTGGTTTGGGAGGGGGGGGGGAGGTTAAATTTTAACATGGGAAGAGGGCATTCATTAGTGGGAGGGTGTAAATTTTGGCTTGGGGGGGGGGGGGGGGGGCAAAGAACTCTCTGAGGATCTGAAAAAAAAAAAAGATTGCCAATACTCTGAAATGGAGCTGCAGCACTGTGGCCAAGACCATACAGCCGTTTAACAGGACAGGTTCCACTCAGAACAGGTCTCACCATGGTTGACCAAAGAAGTTGAGTGCACGTGATTAGCGTCATATCCAGAGGTTGTCTTTGAGAAATAGATGTATGAATGCTGCCAGCATTGCTGCAGAGGTTGAAGGGGGTGGGGGTCAGCCTGTCAGTGCTCAGACCATACGCCGCACACTGAATTATTATGGTCTGCATGGCTGTTGTCCCAGAAGGAAGCCTCTTCTAAAGATGATACACAGAAAAGCCCGCAAACCATTTGCTGAAGACAAGCAGACTAAGGACATGGATTACTGTAACCATGTCCTGTGGTCTGATGAGACCAAGATAAACGTGTTTGGTTCAGAGTGTCATGGTCTGGGGCTGCATGAGTGCTACCGGCACTGGGGAGCTACAGTTCATTGAGGGAACCATGAATGCCAACATGTACTGTGACATACTGAAGCAGAGCATGATCCCCTCCCTTCAGAGACTGGGCTGTAGGGCAATATTCCAACATAACGACCTCAAACACACCTTGCTAAAGAAGCTGAGGGTAAAGGTGATGAACTGGCCAAGCATGTCTCCAGACCTAAACCCTATTGGGACATCCTCAAATGGAAGGTGGAGGAGCGCAAGGTCTCGAACATCCACCAGCTCCGTGTTGTCATCATGGAGGAGTGGAAGAGGACTCCAGTGGCAACCTGTGAAGCTCTGGTGAACTCGATGCCCAAGAGGGTTAAGGCAGTGCTGGAAAATAATGGTGGCCACACAAAATATTGACACTTTGGGCCCAATTTGGACATTTTCACTTAGGGGTGTACTCGCTTTTGTTTCCAGTGGTTTAGACATTAATGGCTGTGTGTTGAGTTATTTTGAGGGGACATCAAATTTACACTGTTATACAAGCTGTACACTCACTACTTTACATTGTAGCAAAGTGTCATTCAGTGTTGTCACATGAAAAGATATAAGATAATAAAATATTTACTAAAATGTGAGGGGTGTACTTACTTTTGTGAGATACTGTACATATACAGCATGTAAGAGAGGTTGTTTTTCTGCATGATCATTACCAGCATTCTTAGATCTTCTCTCCTCTGTTTATCTCAGGGCCGTCATGTCAAGACGGGACAACTTGCCGCCATCAAGGTCATGGACGTGACTGAGGTAAGAAGAATTCTTATGTAACCGCTTGTGTTGTATGTGGAATAAAACAGCCTTCCAGTGTCATTTGGATCAGGCTGTGTATAATCCATCTGACTTGTCTTTGCCAGAAGGGACGGCCGGAATTTTCTTGTGTAGAACTCATTTTACAAGACCTGTAAAGTATATTGTTCCAATATTCCTTTTTCAGCTTCCACTGCAGCTCTGACGTAGGTAGGTTATGGGGATCTTGATACCTCCTCTGTCACATGCAGTGTATAGATTTTAACTGTACGGGCACTGGATCATCCAAGACCCAGCCGTCTGGAGTTCTCCTTTAATTTGGCATTTGCCATGTTCCTTATTATATCAAGTCCTGCTTTTTAATGAGACGAACGATCTTCCTAGAAAATAAACAAATTTTGCACTTCCGGAATAATATATCCACCACGTATGTTTGTTTAGAATTAGCAGGAATATATAAGGTTTTGGCATGTCTTTTACTTGCCCTGTGAGGATCAACCACCAGTTATGAGCGCTCAGATGATAGACTTTCTTCATGTAACATCCACCTATCCCAGGTTCTGTTAAATTTCCCTGGCATCCTCTGTTCATGTAAATCAGCTTTTATTGAGAGACTAGCATTACTTTGACTCTTCTGTTCCACCAAGCTAGGGTTTTTTCGGTTTTATCCAGTATTTAGCAAGACTTTTCTGAGCAATAGAGAGTTAATTTACATTGTTGAATGAATGGATGACTTCTCCAAGGCAAGAATACAGCAGCCCAAGAAGGCATGCTTGTGGGGTCCAAGGCCAGAGGAGACCCCATTGCAACATATATGATCTAGACAGCTTGTTTCCAGTATCCCCCCATATGTGGGCAGGACCACCACATATGTTAGAAATTAGCAGGCATAGCACAACACTGGGGGCACAAAGGACTCAAGGAAACCAGAGTGGTTTCTTACCCCCTCAGATAGAAATTGGGATGGGAGGACAAGATGGAGTCATTTGTGTCTGTTCTTTCTCCTGTGATTTATGATTAGGATGAAGAAGAGGAGATCAAGCAGGAGATTAACATGTTGAAGAAGTACTCCCACCATCGAAACATCGCAACGTACTATGGAGCCTTCATCAAAAAGAGTCCTCCAGGGAATGACGACCAGCTATGGGTGAGCGCATATGCAGGCTTCAGGCATAAGTAACCCTGTCATTAAAGAGTACATACTGTATATAAAACAAGTGTAAAAGCTGCAAAAGAAGCAACTGAATGCTTTCCTTTCTGCTTACCTTTACCATTGTCTGTGCTGTCAGAACTTGCTGGAAGGGTTGCCTGGTCAAAGGCAAGTGAAAAAGTGGTGCAATGTAAAAAAAGATTTTGGTGGAAAAAATCTTTACTCATCCATGCTCACAAAACCCTGTCATTGGGTTTTAAGTCTAAATCGGGATCCCTAATTTAAAATTTACAGAGGTCCATTCAGTACATTTTTTTCCTTAACGGAGGTTTGAATCTCACATTTGCGCTATAACATATAAGACCCCCCATCCCCGTACATCAATGTCTTCAATCTACCCATCATGTCATAGCCCTAGTCACATCAGTGTCCTCAGTCCCCCTTTCACATCACAACCCCCCCACATCACAGTCCACCTCTTTACATCAGTGTCCACAGACCCTCTTCACATCACAGTTCTGCTCCCCTTTACTACCACTTTGTTTTTTGATCATGTGTAGCATATCTAGTGTCCCCAACTGGTTAAAAGTAAGTATCAACCATTTGCTTATAGGATAAGGCAAGTGGTTTTGCCGACATTATACTGTTTTTATATATATATATATATATATATATATATATATATATATATATATATATATATATATATATATATATATATAAATTTGTGCTGAAGATATAGTTATACTGTAATTTTCCATGGCTTTGTCCCCCTCAGGTATAAGGACAACTAGAAAGAAAAGGCATATAGATGATACCTTTCTCTACCCAAACGTAGCATGCTTTATTATGGTGATGAATGGCGTGGTAACATCCTATGTGTCTCCTCACAGCTGGTCATGGAGTTCTGCGGTGCGGGATCGGTCACCGATCTGGTGAAGAACACGAAGGGGAACTCCCTAAAGGAAGACTGTATTGCGTACATCTGCCGGGAAATCTTGCGGGTAAAGTTTTATGCATATCTGCTGTTACTGCCTGAGTTTTTTCTTTTTTTTTTTTTTTTTAGCTGAATTTTTCTTTTTTTAGTAATGAAAGTAGAAAATCTCCAGTTTTATTAACCACTTACCTCACAATCATATACATGTACGTCATTGTTTTCAAGTGGTTATACTGGGCCATGGCTGCAGCTGTTAGCCATAACCCGGTATTAAAATTTTCAGCCAGCGAATCCCTAACTTGTAAAAGTGATCCGAGTGGTTGATTAGCCATTGGACACTTTTACAAGCAGCGCAAGGGGGTCATAGTCTCCGGGCCGGTGCCTCTCTGGGGAGCCCAGCACTCAAGCCAGCAGTTCTGCCAGCTGATCATAAAACTGATTAGGGACTGGAATGTCCCTGGTCATCTCTTTGGTCTAGAAGACTGGAAGACACAAGCAGTTCGTCACTTCTGGTTAAGGCAATTGTAAACTGAATCACATTTTTTTTGGAAAGCATGAGATCAATGTGTTGTGTGTGTTTTTTTTTTTCTTGATCTCATGCTTTCAAAGGTAGACAGGTACCCACTCACACTTCTGGCCGGAAGTTCGGCCCCCTCCCCGCAGCCAGCCCATTCAGAGTGCAGTGCGATTTGCGCATGCACAGTAGGAAAACCGCAAGGCTTCCCTGCTGGTTTCCCTTAGCCAAGATGGTGGCACCAGCAAGAATCGGCTTGGGTGAGGAACCCGCTGGATGCCTAGACAGGTAAGTGCCCTAATAGTAAAAGTCAGCAGCAACAGTATATGTTGCTGCTGACTTTTAATTTTTGAAGGGGGGGGGGGGGGGGGCGGAACTCTGCTTTAACTTTGCTATCGTAAGGGATGAACAACATCCCTTGTGACAGCATGGGCCATGACAGGTCCTCTTTATGGAGAAGTTTGGAGTCTATTAGACCCCAGATCCATCCTCTGGCCTCCAGTGCAGCCGATCAGTCACAGATCCGTCTGATCGGCTGTTTTCCTGGCCACTAATGGCCAGGTAAACAAAGAGGTGGAACCGGAAGTGATTAAATCCTCATCGCTTCTGGTTCCTGGGGTCACAAAGAGGGAGGAACAATGTCTGTTCCTCTCGCTCTCTGTCGAGTGTTGCTGGTCGGAGCAGCAAAGCCTGGGAGAGGCGATGGGAGGGAACCACCTTTCACCGCCGGCAGAAATGATCGAGTGGCTGTTGAGCCACTCTAATCTCTTCTGCTGAAAAGGAAAAGCTGATGTGTCAGAGCCACTCTAGGCTGTGGAAGGAGCCCAACAATATTGTCGGGATCCACCCAGCTGCCCGATTGACAGCTAGTTCTACCTCTCAGTGTGCGGCTGAGAGCCAGACCCAGCTGCACCTTTTTCCCCTCCCCATCCCAGCACTGGAGCAGCAGTATGCAGAGTAGTGACTGACAGTCCCTGCTCTACTTGGAATAGCTTGAGAACTGAGAGATCAATGGTCATGTGATTGCTCAGTTCCTGGGCTTAGAGTCCACTTGGGACCGCTGCAGCATATAGGCGAATATTTGTTTGTTCTTTGACTCTCCCCTTAAAGGAGACCTATAGTCAATTTAGCTGGAATGCGGTTGGCAATGATTATTAATATTTTGTATTGATCAGGGACATGAAGGAGGTCAGTGGCTGGTGAGACACTGGCTAGTATTAGAGCTAGAAACTCACAGGTTACATACGCTGCGATCGTTAGAGCGAGAGCAATAATTCTAGCACTAGACCTCCTCTGTAACTCTAAGCATGTAACCTGTTAAAAACATTTGAAAGCCTCGCCTATGTATATTTTTAAGTACCAAAGTTTGGCGCCATTCCACAAGTGTGTAATATACAAATAATTCTTATATATTGTTTTTAACCACTACAATACAGGGCACTTTTGCCCCCTTCCTTCCCAGCCCAATTTTCAGCTTTCATCGCTCTCGCACTTTCAATGACAATTGCGCGGTCATGCTACACTGTACCCAAATAAATTTTTTTATCATTTTGTTCGCACAGCTAGAGCTTTATTTTGGTGGTATTTATTCATGACTCCGTTTTTTTTTTTGTTTTTTTTTTGCGATATAAGCGCAAAAATACCGGAAATTTGGAAAAAAAACTTTATTTTCTTTTTTCTATAATAAAAGAAATCCAATAAAATCAAATTTTGTCATAAATTTAAGCCAAAATGTATTCTGCTACATGTTTTTGGTAAAAAAAATTCCCTTAAGTGTATAATAATTGGTTTGTGTGATCACGGACATATGTACGCAAATGATCATGTACAGATGTGTGCAGGTGATCACGTACATATGTGTGCAGATAATCATTGGAACATGTGATTTTAGTGGGACATATGTGGGGGACATGTTTTTTTATTTTTTATTTGGGGACATGTCTTTTTATTATTTGGGGACATGTGTGGTGACGTGTATTGTGGTGACACGTGTGTTTACACTGTAGGTTTATACTAGACTAGTGATCAGTGAGTAAAAAGCTGTAAAAACAGCTCATACTCACTGATCACCAGCCGGCTGCAGCGATCTGCTCTGCTCTCCTCTCCTCAGCGATGACTTCCGTGTGAGGAGAGGAGAGCCGATTGCCTAGCAACCGGCTGTTTGTTTACATCACATGATGGCCGTGATTGGACAGGGCCGTCATGTGATCAGGAGGGCCAATCACAGAGCCCTCCTGCTGATCCGAGATGCGCCGTGTCTGGGTGACACGAGCGCATCGGGATCGCGCCGCTGCGCGGGCACGCATGCGCGCAATCCCCCTCCTTCTGATGGACGTTCAGGAACGTCCAGTTAGGAGGCGGCTCCCACCCAGTCGTATATGTACATTGGCCGGGTGGGAAGTGGTTAAGGTAATTTACTATATTTACAAAGACTGTACTCAAGCAGGTGGCTTAACGGACAAATTACTGAAGTTTGAAATTATAACTTCCAACCAGTAATTTGACAGGAAATGGATAAATAAATTATGTTATAACATAAAGCATAATATATGATTTGGCTTGTACCTTTTCAGCAGGTAGCAGATTCTCATTCTCCCTCTTAACTGTGTGAGGAAAAACATGGGATTATGGGTAATCCTTATACCCATACACCCATGTTTTTTCCTTCTAGTTAAGAGGGCTGGGCTGGAAAGGGAGCATTTATTTTCGACACATTCCCCCTCCTTCTATGCCACTGCAGTGAGAGGACAGCCTCCACTGCAACACTTTTATTGGACAGCTTGTTCCAATGGTGCTCTACCATTGGTCCAAGGCTCCAAGCTGTCCAATGAGCTCAGTGCCTCTCACAAGAAGTGAGGAGAGGCACTGTGAGCTCATCCTCTGTCTGCTGCAAACAGAGTGTGTCAGCTTGTATTTAAACTGGCCGCTCAGTAAATATGTAGCTTCCGACAGGCTGCACAAGAAGCCTTGCATCTACAGAACTTTAGGTGGCTACGACTCTGGAAACTCAATCTTTTTGGTGGTATTTTTTTATGTTCATGGTAGGTGAGGCTCTGCCTCTCCTGACTGTATGTTCCTGGTATAGATGTATTTAGGTTTGGTAGTGAGAGCATTTTTATGTTTGCACTCCCCCCATTTATCAATATTTTTTTTTTTTTGCTCTTAGTTGCATTCAAACACACAGTGAGTGAGGAGCACTCATTTTATTTAAAATATTCAATAATTTCTGGAGAAAATTATTCTTCAGGTTTCCGCTAAATTGTATTTGCCCCCCCCCCCTATATTCTTTACACATTGCACCCACTTTGCAACAGAAATTACTTTCTGAAATATTATGGAGATTACAAGAATAACATCTTGTTTCGTTTAACACATGGAGGCAAAGTAAGCTACCTTTTGTTGCTGGTCTTTTGTTAGCTGTACATGAATTATCAGAGGTCTGGCTAGTTGTCTTCTGTCATGGGCAGACATGGCCTTGTTGGCCTTCTAAGGCTGGGTTCACACTGCTGCGGCTACAAGAACCGGATGTGATTCGCACTGCAGTGCAAATCACGTCCGATCTCTGTGCGATGCGAGTTCAGCCATACAGATAGTATGGCTGAATTCGCATCGCACCCACCCCAAACTCGCACAGGACCCTTTTTTTGGTCCGCAGCAGAATCGGATCGCATGGATGTTAACACCATGCGATCCGATTCCTGTCCGAGTTTGCAGATCGCACCGCGATATGCGAACTGATCTGGGGGTGTCATTAACGTTTCACTGACACTCCCAGCAGTTCGCATAGGGCAGTGTGAACTGCCGCCGGGAGGTATGCGATGCGGGAAGCCGCCGTGGATTTGCGGCGTTCCCGCATCGCTGCAGTGTGAACCCAGCCTAAAGGCAGTTTGTTTGTCTTTTTTTTTTTTTTTTTTTGCGGCGCCTGCATCCGCTGTGGCTGCCTCCATTAACGGCACTGGCTCTATACACTCTGATGCTCTGGGATGGCAGGTAGGCAACCCGTTGATCGCGATCTGGGCTTGCCGACGCTCCATTGAAGAGCAAGGGCATGCGCTTCCCTGGTTTGAGGTTGCGGGCCACATCAGAGGGCTTCACGGGCCAAGCATTCCCGATGTAGACCCTAATTTTGGGGAGGGATTTAGGGAAACACCAAATCGCCATACTTGCCCACTCAGGGATGCCCATTCCAAAGCCTGTAAGCATGACATGGAAGTGTGTCAGTGGCTGCTCTGCTTTAACTTACATGGGCAACTGCACCCAGAGCCCACAGATATTTAGTAGGGGAAACAAAAGGATTTGGATATACAGAGCCTTGGAAATCATTAGGTAAAAAATTTAGCAGCATCTATAATTAGTACAAATCTAAATTAAGTTTTCTTTTTTTTTTATTACTCTAGGTAGCAAAACAAATACCACTGCCGTGGATTTGCGGCGTTCCCGCATCGCTGCAGTGTGAACCCAGCCTAAAGGCAGTTTGTTTGTCTTTTTTTTTTTTTTCATAGCATGCCTGATAATTGTGAGAGCTTCCTGAGCTAATTTATGCTTACCAGCAAATGGTTAGCATGTGAACAGAAGGATGGCTTCTTTGACCTCTCCTGCTCTTCATTCAGCATGTTTACCCTTTGTATGTGGTTTCAGACACTTAAAGGCGTGTCCTGCATAGAAACTATGATTTCAGGGATGTTGGCATTGGATCAGCCAGGTCTAATAAGAAACCCAAACTGTATGTGCTAAAAGTGAATAACGTATTCTTTGCTGTCTTCAGGGTCTGTCGCACCTTCACGCCCACAAGGTCATCCATCGAGACATCAAGGGTCAGAACGTCCTCCTGACCGAGAACGCTGAAGTTAAACTGGGTAAGTCCATATATGCAGGGTGTGTGCGCAAACAGTTTCTGTAATGCACTATATGGCCCAAGGTTTGCAGATGTTTGATCATCACATCCAAACAATAAGGTTGATTTACTAATCGGCTTCCTTTTTCTTTTTTTTTCTTTTTTTTCTGTCAAAGCTTAAATGAGCAAGCTGAGGTTAGAAGCCAGTTGGCTACAGTGTACAGCTGCACCAGATTTTGCACCCTCCAGTTTCAGTAAATCAACTGCTATATGTATGTCCAAGAGAATGTGGACATCCCTTTCTACCTACTTAGTTCAGGTGTTTCCAGTGAATAGAATGCATGGAGGTCATAAATCTTGAGCCTTTATAACCACTTGCCTACTGGGCACTTTTATCCTCTTCCTGCCCAGGCAAATTTTCAGGTTTCAGCGCTGTCACTTTGAATGATAATTGCACAGTCATACAACACTGTACACACAGGACATTTTTATCATTTTTTTTTCACACAAATAGAGCTTTCTTTTGGTGGTATTTAAAGCAGAGTTCCACCAAAAATGGAACGTCAGTGGGTAGGGGAAAGCAGATGCCTGTATAATCCAGGTATTTGCTCCCCCACTTTCAGGCATAGATTTCCTCAGGCTCCGCTGTGATCTATGCCATGTCCGGCCCCTCCAACCCCGCCCCCCCCCCCCCCCTGCTGTCTTCTGGGAGACACACGGGTCTCAGAAAACAGCAGGGACCAGTGATGACACACAGCGGGGCTTGTGATTGCGCAGTAGGGAACCTCACTTCGGATGAGGACATCGCGGGCCCCCTGGACAGGTAAGTGTTGATATTTTAAAAGTCAGCAGCTGCAGTATTTTTAGCTGCTGACTTTTAAAAGAAAAAATAAATAAATTTGGCAGAATTCCGTTTTAATCACCACTGGCTTTTTTTTTATTTTTTGCTAAAAACAAAACAAAAAAACCCCCCAAAAAAACGAATAAAGACCAAAAATTTTGAAACAAAAACAAACTTTTTCATAGTTTGATATAAAAATATGGAAACGGGTAATTTTTTTTTCTCCTTCATTGATGTGCGCCGATAGGTTGCACTGGTGGGCACTGATGAGGCTGCCCTGAGAAGTGGCACTAATGGACACTAGTAGGTGACACTGATGAGGATGCATCTATTGGCAGCACTGAAGGGCACTTTTTGGCAGCACTGGTGGCCACTGGACTGCACTGATAATCAGCGCCCTGACTTATCACTGTACATGTCCCTTTCAGAGAAGCCGGTTATTGGCGCTCTTCTCATGCTCTCAGCATGAGGAAAGGAGTGTCAATAACTGGCTTCTAGTTACATCCGTGATTGGACACAGCTGATCATGTGGTAAAGAGCCGTGATCACAGGAGGTCGTCATATGACGGCCTCCCAGAACTAGCCGTCCACACTCTAGTGGTCATTCCGCTATAGCGCGGTCACCAAGTATGTACATTTTTATGAACTCTAACAAGTTTAGGACATGCATAGATCTAAAACATTTCTTGAATATGTAGAATCTCTCTCCAGGTCTTTCTGTTTCTTGGAAACTGCAATTCTGAGGTTATCTAGCAGTAGGCAACATGATAACCGAGTTCATTCTCATAGCTGAGCTCCCCAGTTATTTTATGCATTGTTTCTAATGACAAAATCTAGTGGGGTAGGATAACACCATCGCCTGGCTTTGTAATGGCCCATATGCTATATGTATTCAGGGTGGAGTTGGCCCTTATCTGAGAAGTCTAAGTGGGTCCTGTGTGTGTCTTGTGGTTTGCATTGTCCTATTTATACACATTCATTATGTCGAATTTCTTGGGAGCCAAAAAGCAACTGAATATTCTCTTTGTCCACTTATTATAAATATTTTTTTACGCTGAAAAACAAAGTTTTATTGAAACAATTGCAGTTACAGTATAATACGTATCAGAAGCCTGCTTGAATATTTTTAATTGCACCTTCTCTATATGTTGAACAGCTGGAATTTCACCTTTCCTTCTTATTTTTATCACGTCTGTCTCAGTTGATTTCGGAGTCAGCGCACAGCTGGATCGCACTGTAGGCCGAAGAAATACTTTTATTGGCACTCCGTACTGGATGGCTCCAGAGGTCATTGCGTGTGATGAAAATCCAGATGCCACATATGATTACCGGGTATGTCACTATATTCTACCATGGCAGCTTTATATCACCCTGCCGGAGGAGAGAGAGACTCGTAGCCCCCTTTTGTTTGTGTCACCCTGCAGAAGGTGGGACCGACTCATAGCCCCCATTTTTCTCTTTTATCCCTGCTTCTGTTTTCTGTTGCTTTTATATTGTTTTACATTGGACAATAAGACATTACAAATTAAAGAAGATATCTAGGAATGGTGTATTTTTACCTAGTTAAATTGGTCCAGCTTATACCGATGTAACTATACATATATCATCCCTAGGCAATGCTCCTGGAAGCTGGAAATCATCTTGATGCGTTGCGAGTACAGGTGATCGCCCACTCGGCACAGGCACCAATCAGAGAATGCAATTTCTGAATTAATGCAAAGCATTGTCTGATTGGACATGATGGAGGGGTGGGGTGGTGACATCATGCTTTCCACCTCATCCAATCAGAAAATGCTTTGCATTCATTAAGAAAATGTAAAGCATTCTCTGAATGGCGCCCTTGCCAGGTGGGCGACCTCCTGTATTCACAGTACATTAGACCGGCCGCTCAACATGGGAATTGGAAGCTAGGGGAGATTACTGAAGTACCTGCGTCTACTTCAGTAATTTTTCAGCTTCCAGCCGTATCTGCTACCTATGGCATATACGTAGTTTTATATTGGTCCAAGCTGGATGTAAAAATAAACCATGCATGCAATTCATCTTTAAAGCGGGAGTCCGCCGGGAGTTCCGCCGTTTTTTTTTTTTTTTTTTTTTTTTTTTAAAAGCCAGCAGCTACAAATACTGCAGTTGCTGACTTTTAAAATAAGGACACTTACCCGCCCAGCGCGCCCGCGATGTCGGCACCCGAAGCCGATCTCTCGATCGTCTCTCGGGTGCTGCCGCCGCCATCTTGGGTATGGGAGTCAGGAAGTCATTTCCCGGGTCCCTACTGCGCATGCGCGAGTCGCGCTGCGCAATAAGGATGGACCCGCTGCCTCTGGGATCTGTGTGTTTCCCAGCAGGCAGCGGGGGACTTTCGGAAAGGGGCGTAATCTACGCCCCTTTCCGCAGAGAGCTATCCCGGAAGTGGGTGCAGATACCTGTACTGTACAGGTACCTGCACCCCCCCTCCCCCCTGAAAGGTGCCAATTGTGGCGCCGGAGGGGGGGAGGATTCCAATGAGCGGAAGGTCCACTTTAGGGTGAACCTCCGCTTTAAAGTGATTCTAAAGGCAGAAGATTTATTCCCTTAATGTATTCTATGCATTAAGGTAAAAAACCTTTTGCATGCAGCCCCACAGCCAAACCCCCCCCCCCCCCCCCTTTGCAACTTTGATAGTTCTCAATAGAAAGTATATTATATTTTCATTTACGTTTGTCATTGTGTATTTATCTCCTTTTTTAGAGTGACATCTGGTCCCTGGGAATCACTGCTATTGAGATGGCGGAAGGGGCTCCACGTAAGTGACTTTTACAGTAGAATCCAGTCTTGCCTATGAAATATTGTGGCTATTTAAAGCAGGCCTAGAACACTCCTTGATTTCCAATGTGTAACATTGATTGGCTTGCACAAAAGTTATCGTGTCTGCAAACTATGGGATAGATTTAGGGACTTTTTATTTATTTTTTAAATAATTTTTACTAGTAATGGCAGCGATCTGCGATTTTTTTATTTTTTACGGGACTGCGACATTGCGGCGGACAAATCTGACCCCAAATTACACTTTTTGGGGACCAGTGACATTATTACATTGATCAGTGCTATAAAAATGCACTGATCAATGTAAAAATGACACTGACAGGGAAGGGATTAACCCTAGAGGGTTGAGTGTGTTCCCTAGATGTGTTCTAACTGTATAGGGGGTGTGCTGCCTCGGAAATCACTGTTCCTGATCACTGGGAGCAGTAGATCAGTCATGTACCCTGTCAGAACAGGGATCCGCCTGGTTTACACTGGCAGATCCACGTTCTGCCACTCTACTAGACGCTCGCGGGTCGCAGGCGGACATAGAGTCTACCCGACTCATGGGGCACACTTCCACAGCGTGCTAAAGCGCAGCAGCACCCGCAACTATGCGAGCCGCCGTACAGGTACAGCAATTCACGCATCGCTGCCAACCTGCCGCAGTATATCTGCGTGAGCTGGTCAGCTAGTGGTTAAAGAGTAACTCCACTTTTGATGAGAAAAAAACATTCTCTTCTGGTAAGCTATGTACATTGCATGGATTTTTAACAAACTTTGTTGCAGATTCCTACCTTTTTGTTGTTCTAAAGGAATAAATGTGGAACGTGAATCTGTATGGGAGTGGTTTCATAATTATCAATCAGCTGCTGCACTTGCAGGGCTCTAATAAGGAAAGCGGCAGCATCTAAATCCCTTTTAGACGTGATTTCCTATTGGGAGTAGCTCACGAAAAATGTAATTTTTGTTGCAAGAGATCCCTGAAATCTCACTTGCGTCTTATTGTAGACATATAGGACTATCGGTGAGCCAATCACGCGAGCAGGAAACTGCTTATCTGGGGGGCTTTCTGTACACATTCTCCCGGTCGCCATATTGCGTTTTACAGAAAATGATAGCGGCTGCAGTATGAAAAGGAAAGGTTATTTTTAATAACATTCAATTGGAATATGTCTTGTGCCACAATTGTATACGCTATATTTATTGTTTGTTATTCTCCCCCCCCCCCAAAGTGGAGTTGGCCTTTACCCTAATGCATATTGTAAAGTGCTACTGCTATAAATTTGTGAAATCTCTTTTTTACATCATCTTCTGAATTCCTGTGTCTCAGGCACTGGAATCTGAAGGGGGATATTTAAGCACCTAGCAGGATAGAGGGTCACCCAAGGAGAGATTAACATTTCTAGGAGTGCTCAGTAATAGTATTAAGCTGGCTGAAGGCTAGATCGTGATCAGGAGAAATTAGAATAAGGGACTCCTTTCTAAATGGGGGGGGGATAAAATCTCAGGGTTGAACAGATTTAAAGAATTCCTGGTATGCCATTTTTTCATAGTTACATTGGTTTAGCTTGGAGCAATGTAACTATGCATATATACCATACTAGGGGTCGACCAATTATAAGCCGATAGTCACTTTTTTTTTAAAGAATCGTTATCGGTAACAAACTTGCCAATATTGCTTCAATTAAGTGGGGTCCCCCAGGGTTCTGTGCTGGGACCATTCCTATTTATTTTGTTCATAAACGATCTGGAGGATGGGGTAAACAGTTCAATCTCCATATTTGTGGACAATACTAAGATAAGCAGGGCAATAACTTCTCCGCAGGATGTGGAAACCTTGCAAGAAGATCTGAACAAATGAATGGGGTGGGCAACTACATGGCAAATGAGCTTCAATGTAGAAAAATGTAAAATAATGCATTTGGGTGGCAAAAATATGAATGCAATCTATACACTGGGGGGGGGGGGGGAACCTCTGGGGGAATCTAAGATGGAAAAGGACCTGGAGGTCCTAGTAGATGATAGGCTCAGCAATGGCATGCTACGCCAAGCTGCTGCTAACAAAGCAAACATATATTGGCATGCATTAAAAAGGGGATCGACTCCAGAGATAAAATAATTCTCCCACTCTACAAGACTCTGGTCCGGCCGCACCTGGAATATACTGTCCAGTTCTGGGCAACAGTCCCCAGGAAGGATGTACTGGAAATGGAGCGAGTACAGAGAAGGGCAACTAAGCTAATAAAAGGTCTGGAGGATATTAGTTATGAGGAAAGGTTGTGAGCACCGAACTTATTCTCTCTGGAGAAGAGACACATTCGAGAGAGGATAGGATTTAAATTTACAAATACCGTACTGGCGACCCCACAATAGGGATAGAACTTTTTTGCGGAAGGGAGTTTAACAAGACACGTGGCCACTCGTTAAAATGAGAAGAAAAGAGGTTTAACCTTAAACTACGTAGAGGGTTCTTCACTGCAAGAGCAGCAAGGATGTGGAATTCCCTTCTGCAGGCGGTGGCCTCAGCGTGGGGTATCGATAGTTTCAAGAAACTATTAGATAAGTGTTAGGAATTTCCCTTGTGATCAGTAAAAACTTCAGGTGTTCTTGAGAAGCAAACAATTTATTTCTGATGTGGCCCACAACAGGGAGACATGCTTACAGGACGAAAGCTGAAGAAAAAGTCTCAACAAAAGAAAGTGTTCCGCCCTCACATATCCCACAAGAATAACATCTCTATGCTTCTACTGGCTGAGGGAACATAAATAACGTGTCATGGCACAGGCTGGCACTTTATTAGCTATCCATGTTCCGTACATTCTTAGGCTATCATATTTAGTTAAATCTAATCATCCTACTTACTATGGAGTTAATTAGGACAAAACAATACAATGAGTTAATACAATAATGTGCTCAGAAGTAAGCTTTTTAACAAATCAGTCTCAGGACTATTGTTTTTCTAATAGTCACACAATAAACATTTAAAACTTTTCTAACATTCCCTCCTCTTTGTGTGACTATTTTATCTCCACACATTTCGATGAAAGTCCCTGTGTTATACACTTTCGGACTGTATGTCATTAAGTTGAGCTTCAATGTCCACATAGGTCTCCTCGGAGGTAGAGAGGGTTTGATACATTGTTCTTGAGACTGCAGTTTCAATGAGTTTTTGTGAAAGTCCTCGAATACAGGGAATGCAGCAGCATCCGCAAGTGACCAAAACGGCCAAAGCCACAGCGATTGAGATCAAACATGATATGATAAATCCAGTCCATTTACCGAACCATCCTTCAAGCCAAGTTGTGAATGGATCATTAATACCTGAGTTTTCCGCCAATTCATTCGATAGCGCAGTCAGTCCTTCCAAGGCTCTGGTCACTGTCCCTCCAGGAGCTGTATTGTTGGGGATTAAAGGTACAACACATGCTACCAAACATTTTGCATACCCTCCTCTTTCAGCTAAAACCATATCTAAAGCCATTCGGTTCTGCCAGGCCATTAGAGATGTGGGGGTCAACTGTTCTGCTAGGCCCTTCACAGCATCCCTAGTATAGTTTACAAATCGTTGTTGGTTATAATATATATAATTAATCCAGTCAACATTTTTATCTATAGTCACCCACCAGAGAAGAGACCCAAACCCAGCTGTCACCTGATTCCTGGCTTTAAACTCGTCCGGCACCCCGCGAGGAACCCCAATCTCATCTATGTAGATCTGAGAGTCAAATGACCCCAAGGGAGAGGTGTCCCTACGATACTGTCGGTGACTCTTAGTCCACGGGTATTCTGACAGGATTCTCAGGGGCATAGCCAGCGGGACCATAGCGCAATCCCCTTGGGCATTGGCCGGTAGTCTAGCTCGCAGTTTCTTATCCCCACACACAGGGCAGCTGTTAGAAAGCATGGGGCCCTGTACAGCCTACCTGACGGGGCCCCCTTCAACCACCCTCGACCCCACCCCTGATCCCGGCTTGAAACAAAATGCAGGTTTGTTGCCATTTACATGTGCGTGTGGAGCCAATGCATACTTTTGCAATTAATAAGCACGAAGGGGGGGGCAGTTTAAAATTATTTAAAATTGTATTTTAGTACAAATAAAATAAAAAAATCTTACACTGCATCTTTACATTACTTGTGATAGCATGGGCCATGACAGGTCCTCTTTATGGAGAGATATGAGGTCTTTTAGACCCCATATCTCTCCTCTGGCCTCCAAAGCATCTGATCAAACTAAGATCAGTTTGATTAGATGCTTGTTCAAGCCAGTGATGGCTTCTTTACATAACCGGCAGTGACAACATCCTTGTCACTTCCGGTTTCTGACATCACACAGTGGGAAGAACAATATCCATCCCTCTCACTGTGTCCCTGGAACCGGATGCTACTGGTCACATCTTAAAAGCAGTAAAGGTGGTGATGGGACCCCCTTCCACTGCCTGTAAAAGTAATCCAGTGGCTTCTTAGCCATTAGGATTACTTTACTTTGTGCAGAATTGCTGGGACTAAAAAAATGATATCTTGATCATTGCTGTAGTGATGATCAAGATATCATCAGTCTATCCCAGCGATTTACTGGTACATTGCTGGATGGGAAGCAGTTAAAGGGGATTGGTTTGGGGAGCCGTAAAAATGTAGCTCTGCTGCATGTTTACTGCTCCCCCAAATGAAGTCTAAGGGTCGGTTCACACTAGGACGACTTGTAGCGTCCCGTTCTGTTGCAAAGAAACCGTTCTAATCGGAGTGACACAAGTCGCTCCGACTTAGAAAAAGGTTCCTGAATGACTTTGGGGGCGACTTGCATTGACTTCTATACAGAAGTCGTTTTGCAAGTCGCTGCAGCGGTCATGTCTGGGTCGCCTGAGGCAATAGCGCTGTAAGTCGCGCTGCCTCAGTGTGAACCGACCCTCAAGTAGCATCTCGTTGTTTCTTATGATCATCAGCATTACAATTTTCACAGGTAGCACAATAAGCAGGTGCTCTGTCATGGCTCTATCATTGCTCTAGGTCACATTGCTTTTGGGTGCTCACTGAGTTAACTTATGGCTGTACTGTATGTAACAGACTGTAACAAAGCACAGCCATAATACAGTGAGCACCCAAAAGCAATGTGACCTAGAGCCATGATAGAACCATGACAGAGCACCTGCTTATTGTGCTACCTGTGATAATTGTAATGCTGATAACCTGCTGAGCTGTGAGATACATGATAGGACACAGTGAGTATTCTAACCTCTATTCTCCACTCACTGTGTCCAGTGCAGCCACGCTGTCCTCCTCCTCTCCCCTGTCAGCCGATCAACTTCTATATAACTCATGAGGAATGCAGCCGGGAGACGAACGGAGTATCACTGTATCACTCCGCCAGCCGGGACTAATAAAATAGTGGGGCGGCATGATGTACATGTGCCCGAAAATAAAGAAATAGTCCCTCTGCTGCGCCTGCACTCCCCTCCTGGAAAATTATATAACCCCCCCTCTGTAAGCAAGTAGGAGTGGGAGAGGAATTTAGGAAACTTTTTTTTTTTTTTTAAATGCAGTAACAAACTGTAAGATGCCCGGGCCCCACTGTGTAGCTGATGGGGGCGGGCCCCGTACAATGGGGCTGGTTGTACTGCCCTATCAGCGGCCCTGCCCACACATCCACCAGACATCAGCTCTCTGAATGTCATGTCCAACCCAGTCACCGTTGTCCGTGTTAATCCTCTCCACACAGTAGTCATCAGGTAGTGACCCAAGATCCACCGCGCTACCGTTCCCTGGGAGTGCAAAACAAGTAAAGTTGCCCGGATAAGCGGTAACCGCTGGAGGTATCTGAGGTCTCTGTACTGGGGGAAACAACAAACTCAATGTGTGACAAGTAGAATTTATTTCAGGTTTATAGCTCTTATTATACAATTGCAACATACATTTTAAACCTTCTGGATCTGTATTGTGATCTAGAGGAAAAGGAACTGTTGCTAAATGTGGTCTGGCTCCGGCACAAACTAAACAGTTTTCCTTTTTCAGAGTTCTAACCGTGTACCTCAACCATTCTAACCACTCATTTTTTTCTTGGTAGCCCGTCTCCAAAGCTATGGCATCTTCTATTGTTAGGTTAGTGAATCTTATAGTTTTACTCAGAACTTCTATTTTAGTATGGCCTTCTTCTTCCCCTTCTGAGTCTACTTTTTCCTGTTGTTTAATTTTATTAGGTAGTAATACCTCAAGGAAAAATGTTCCTGAGGGGTCAGTTCCTGACACCCATGCTCCCATGGAATACAACCGCTGATCTTCCTTCCTCGGCTCCTTTAATGTTATTAATAGTTGGTTACAGTTCTTACTATTTGTGCAGGGGGAGTTGGCCGCTTTTGTGATTATGAGTCTCTCCTTTATACCACTCTTTTTAGCCCCTGGTTGATTATACCCCCAATCTTGATGCGCTGTAGTCCATAGGGCCTGATCCCATGCTTGACATCCTGCCTTATTCCAGAGCCAGCAGATATATTTATCTGCCCATAGAAGTCCTCTAGCCCCAGTTGTATCCCCACAATCTGCAATCTGACAGAAATCTACAAGTATAGTGCTAGTTATTCCCTCTATAAAGTTTTAGATTTAATGCTTTTCCTGTTCTTTCCCAATTCAAAGGTTCCTCTACTCTTCCATAGCGCCTACCCCCTCTTATGGATGCCTCTCCTAGTGTCACCAGTAACCCAAGGATAATTACTGTCCCTTTCATCCTAACCAGCTACAGAGTTCCAGCGGATAGGATAGGGGAGTTGGAAGGGGAGGGAGACTTCACCGGTTTGAGACAAGTCCCACCTTGTGTGAGACCTCCCTTTGTAGCCGGACTTTCTGGACCTCTTGTAGCCAACTGGCCCTACTCTGCCTGTAAAACGTTTTTACAATGGGACTTGTGAATCCAGGTAGACCTCTCTGCAATCCTTATCACAGTAGGGGTAGTTAAAAGGACTTTGAAAGGACCATCCCACCTTGGGGAGTTACCACTGTTTTTTTTTCTTATTACTTTTTATTGAGACCCAATCTCCCACATGCACCTTTTCATCTTCTTTTGGGGGTGTGATATACATACTGGTCACAGCTACTAGTAGGCAATACATCCAATTATTTTTACCTATTTCTTCCATAACTTTTCTCAGTTTGCTTTTTAGAATGCCATTATGTCTTTCTACCAATCCAGCTGATTGGGAATGATAGGCACAATGGTATTTCCCTTTAATTCTCATCACTTCTATCAAATGTTGTATATTTTTTAATTACAAAATGGGGTCCATTATCACTGTAAATCCTTTCAGGGATTCCAAATCTAGGAATAATATCTCTTAGTAATGCTTTGGCTACAGTCTGTGCATCTGCACTTCCTGTCGGGAATATCTCCACCCATTTGGTCAGGGTGCCTGGGTACCAAACAATATTTCTTCCTTTCACATTTGTCTAATTCAATAAAATCCATGCAAATGTGTTGGAATGGATATTGTGGTGTAGGGAACTTCCCTTTCTGTGGTCTTATACCTCCCTGAGCATTGTGTCTTGCACATATAAGACATTGAGAGCAAAACGTTTTTTTAGTAATTTGTGAATCCATAGGCTGTACATACTTTATTTAACATCTCAGTCATCCCCCTGTTTGACACATGCGTTACTCTATGTGTCAATACTGCTGCATACCTAAATAAAGATTTTGGTAATACCGGTTTCCCTTCAGGTGATGTGTAAATATCATCAATTATTGTGCAACCGTTTGTTTTCCAATATTGTTTTCCCCAGGGGGGGGCATTTTGCTGCATATCAGTAAGGACTGTATGATCTATCACTATGATTTCTCGTCATTATTTTATGTGCAGCTTCATCTGCCCTTTTATTTCCCTTTGAGATGGGGTCCGTATATTTTGTGTGTGCTTGACATTTACAGATTGCAAGCTTTTTTGGTAACTGTATTGCATCTAGGAGTTCTAAAATGAAGTCCGTATGTGAAATTGGTTTACCACTGGAGGTGACCATCCCCCTGTTTTTCCATTGTTGTGCAAAAACATGCACTGTTGAAAAGGCATATTGACTGTCAGTGTATATGGTTACAGATTTTCCTTCTGACAGTATACATGCTCTTGTCAGTGCTACAAGTTCTGCAACTTGTGCTGAATAATGTTTTGGTAGTGGCCCCGCTTCCAAAATCTCATCCTGTGTCACTACTGCATATCCTGTTGCATTTGTGCCATCTGGATTTTTCTTACTAGAACCATCAACAAAAAGTATCATGTCAGGGTTAGATAATGGTACATCTTTCAGATCACTTCGTGGCAGTACCTTTTCAATGATGGCAGCAGTGCAGTCATGTTTATACCCGTCAGTAGGAAGTGGTAGTGTGGATGGTTTTAATGTAGTACACCTCTGTATTGTTAAGTGAGGTTGTGTCAAAAGTATTGTCATACAGGAAAGGTGTCGTGCTGGGCTCAAATGTGATACCTTTTGTTGTAACAGGATAACAAACACTGCATGTGGTACCTTTTCAGTTAGTAAAGTTGAATAAAGACACCAGTCCATCCGGTTCAGCCTGAGTGAGTGTCTAGCCTCTACCCCTGTACACCCACATCGTTCTCCACCCCCAAGGATCCAACATCCCCATTCATATACCAGGGCCAAACCGGGACAGAAGCCAATCAACCCACCTGCATGTCTCCGGAGTGCGGGAGGAAACCAGAGCACCCGGAGGAAATCCACGCAGGCACAGGGAGTACATGCAAACTCCAGGCAGGCAGCGTCATGATTGGGATTCGAACCAGTGACCCCCATCACTGCTAGGCGAGAGTGCTAACCACTACACCGCTGATGCTACCAGTGCTTGTACACAGGGTGGAAGTACTCTCGTTGCACTGTCTATTTCTGTAGAGTAATCCTTCCTCTATGAGACCCCTCTGGTTCTGCCTCAGCAGTGTACTCTTCTGCATCCTCCTCTCCTTCATCTCCTTGCATAAGAACCTTTACTTTCACATTCTTTTTTGCTTTTGCTTTCAAATACTTCTCAGAATGCTTAGCATATTGTAAAACATCCAAAACTGATGCAGTTCGGTAAGTAACCATGTTTTTAACAATGTAATCCTTATGATCCTGTTTCAATCCATTTAAAAAAGCAATCTTTAGCTGTTGCTGATATGCACTATACACATCCTCAGCTTCGGGGGAGCCCGGAGAACACTCTAAAAATCTCTCGTAATTTATTTAGGTAGTCACTGACACTTTCTTTGTCTTCTTGTACTGTCATATTTATTTATTTTTTTGCCAATCAGTCCGTTGTACCCATCTAGGCTGGCATCTGTTCAGTAGGGCAGTCAACCTGTTTCCTAAGTCTGGGCTTTCTGGAGGCAATGGATCCCCCCGTCCCTGTGCATTTTCTGGGGCGCAGGGGTATTCCTCACCGTCCTCCACACCATACCTAATAGGAGGTTTACTTAGTCTCTTGGCTCCTGCTGGGGCACCTAGTACATGAGTTATGGCGTCAGTTAATGTTTCAAGGATCGATCTGTTCATCTCCAGGACTGAACTACTGTCTGGAGAGATTGAGGAAGTGGAATTGGGGTTTTGTTCAGAGGCGGTTCCTTTGACAGGGGTGGATGTCACAGGGAAGGTGTTACTCTGGGCAGTTACTTGCACCTGAGGGGGAGGACCATTATAGGGAGGTGGTCTGTGGGTGTAGCAGATGAGATCATCCTCTTTGTCCACTAGGGGCAATTGGGCTTGGCATTTTTTCCTTTGTTCTTTTTCCTTCTACCCTAATTTTAGCATGCTGAAACCAATACGCCGCCATTTTTAACCCATACCTTTTTTGAACTTTGGGTCCTGACATTTTAAACTTATCCACAGGGCCCCAAAATAGAACTCTTTCTTTTTAATTTTTTTTTAGTATTCTGATTCAGAACTTAGCCTTTTGACTTATAAATGTACCCAAATATAAACAGCATTGCATCATTAACACTTCACAGTTGAAAGTCTATGAATTCTAAAAATAACTCCAATCCAATATAAATATTTACTTTAAAACTATTTTTCAGACTCTTTTCCCACCAAAAGTCCTAATATTTTCACAGATGCACAAATTAACCTCTGTCAGGCAATCTGCATTTTCTTGTTTCTGAGAAACAGCTTCTTAACCTTCATAGCAATGAAAACATTCTCAGCCTTTTTTTTTCATTTCTTTTTCTTTTCACATTCATCAAGCCACCTGATAATTCTACACAATCATTCTATTTACTCCAAAATGCAATCTACCTTCTTTTTCTTTTATGCTAAGTTTCAATATATACAATATAACCCTTCTGTATTGTCATAGCTAATCAAGGGTTAACATTTACAACTTCTTGCAGGATCAGGAGAAATCCTTCCATGAGGGGAGGGGGAGGGGGAGAGAGTTCAGTGAATTTGGCTTCTTATCTGCTGAGAAATACCAGCACAAAAAACATGTAAAGAACAAAGCAGCAATACAAGAGAAAAAAACATCAGCACTCCCCACACTATGGAGAGAATCAAAAAGGGTTAAACATGAACAAAGATAAAGTAAACACACACAGAAGAAAATTAGCCTTGCGATCTTTGTAGATCACTTAACTAAACAGCGCTTAGTCAGGCATTCAACCTCTGACATTCGGTATACCTCAAATCTTTTTGTTATCTGTCCGGACAGCGGGCGACGTAATTTTTTACCTTAGACAACGTCCCCAAGTGTCTCTGTCTACGAGCACTGGATCATCTAGATATTATACGATCAATACCAATGTCGGCAATTGCAACACATTAAACCAGAAGCAAAGAGAGAGAAGAAAAGACTCTTAGAAAGAATTAAGAATAATTTAAATTATCTTACCTCTCAAACACCTGGACTGGATCACACAAGGTTCGGAAACAGACAGTGGAATTCAGATCTGTGGCCCCGCCCCTTTTTCACCAAATAACATTGATTGGGGGGACTTGTAAGCATTCGGTGAGCTTCAAAGTCCAATACTCACCGAAGTTTTGTCGGGCCGTCTGATCTGAAAACCAGCGTGTTGCTCCCGGCTCGAAAGACCAAAAATGTTAGGAATTTCCCTTGTGATCAGTAAAAACTTCAGGTGTTCTTGAGAAGCAAACAATTTATTTCTGATGTGGCCCACAACAGGGAGACATGCTTACAGGACGAAAGCTGAAGAAAAAGTCTCAACAAAAGAAAGTGTTCCGCCCTCACATATCCCACAAGAATAACATCTCTATGCTTCTACTGGCTGAGGGAACATAAATAACGTGTCATGGCACAGGCTGGCACTTTATTAGCTATCCATGTTCCGTACATTCTTAGGCTATCATATTTAGTTAAATCTAATCATCCTACTTACTATGGAGTTAATTAGGACAAAACAATACGATGAGTTAATACAATAATGTGCTCAGAAGTAAGCTTTTTAACAAATCAGTCTCAGGACTATTGTTTTTCTAATAGTCACACAATAAACATTTAAAACTTTTCTAACAATAAGCACCTGAACGAACGCAACATACAGGGATATACAATGTAATACTGACATATAATCACACACATAGCTTGGACTTTGTGTCTTTTTTTTTTTTTCAACCTCGCCTATAAAAAAAAAAAAGTGGTTGTACAGGGGTGATGCTTGCAACTGCAGGCATCACCCTGGTACCATTCTTTAGAGAGGATGGTCGGGATACTTGTGGTGACAACCTAAGTAGCCACTCGGACGTTCTCACAAGTAGCGGGAGGGGACGTCCCCCCCCCCCCCACCTCTGCCACTCAGCCAGAAACCCGAACAAAGCCAATTGCTTTGTTCAGGTCTCGGATCTAGTAACCCGGAAGCTATGGCATGACAACCAACAAAATGGTCGCGGTCAGCACATGTAGTTCCTTGACGTCAGATCTCCGGGCTCCACCCTACGTTGCGTTTCATCCAATAAGGAACGTCGTCTGAGACCTTCCCCTCTCGCAGAACGGTGGTCTGCCTCTCCTGAGAACGATCAACAGGTCCTGCTGTGTCCAATCCCAGGTGGAGCCGATCGCCAGTGGCACGCACAGACCCTGTGCACAAAATCACGTACAGGTATGTGATTTCACGCAGGAGGGACGCCATGCCACAGTATGGACTGTGTGGTGCGGTCCATAAGAGGTTAACCTCTTCAGACTGGAAGATTTGGCTGCTGAATGACCAGGCCATTTTTTGCGATTCGGCACGGCGTCGCTTTAACTGACAAGTGCGCGGTCGTACAACAATGCACCCAAACAAAATTGACGTCCTTTTTCCCCCACAAATAGAGATTTCTTTTGGTGGTATTTCATCACCTCTGCGTTTTTGTTTTCTTGCACTATAAACAAAAAAGAGCGATAATTTGGAAAAAAATATATATTTTGTACTTTTTGCTATAATATTCCTTTTTTTTTCTCAGTTTAGGTCAATATGTATCCTTCTACATTTTTTTGGTAAAAAAAAATCGCAATTAGCATATATTGTTTGGTTTGCGCAAAAGTTATTGCGTCTACAAAATAGGGGATAGATTTATGGCATTTTTATTTTATTTTTTTTATATACTAGTAATGGCGGCGATGTTTATCGGGACTGCGACATTACGGCAGACACATGGGACACTTTTGACACATTTTTGGGACCAATGGTATTAATACAGCGATCGGTGCTATAAAAATGCACTGATTACTGTAAAAATGTCACTGGCAGGGAAGGGGTTGACACTAGGGGGCGATCAAGGGGTTAACTGTGTTCCCTCTTTGCGTTCTAATGGAAGGGAGGAGGGGACTGACTAGGGGACATGACAGATCGCTGTTCATACTTTGTATGAATAGACGATCAGTCTCTTCTCCCCTCAGAGAACCGTAAACTTTGTGTTTTTACACACAGATCCCAGGTTCTCTGTGTATCGCGAGCGATCGCGGGAGCCCGGCGGTCATCGAGAGCACTTGGATCGGATCTAGGGACGAGCAGTGGGCGCATGCCCCTAGTGGCCACACTCTAGTGGCCACAGGGGGAAGTGAGGTTGCATAGTGTCGCTTCGCCCAGCCGTGCCGTTCTGCCACAATAAAACTGCGGCGGCTGGTCATCAAGTGGTTCAATAGATTCTGCATGATGGCCGGCAGACTCGCATGAGCTGTCAGTGTGCAGCTGGATGACTGACCCAGGAAACCATAGAAGAGCCATGTTCCTCTTCACGTCCTTTGCTCCTGCATGGCCGCTACAGTTGAGCGCCACCTGCAGTGGAGAAAATGGACTGCAGCTACCTACAGCTCTCACAAGCACTCTTTTTTTAATTCATGTTGTAAAGAGCTGCGCAAACTGTTGGCGCTATATAAATCCTGTATATTAAAAATGAATTGTAAATGTACTGTCTCTCTTTATATTGCAAAAGAATGTTTTGGCACTATATAAATCCTGCTCAATAACAATAATATGTTTGGGGAAATCGCACCGTGCAGACATTTGAATGACACTCGTGTAAAAAGCTGTCTGGCCTGAGTTTCTTTTTCATTGCCGTTGGGGGGGGGGGATCGTCAGTCCAGCCTGCACTACAGTTGTTCAAAGCCCATCTCCTTTAGCTGTAGGGAAAGCCTAGCTGAGTTGGTACTACTTTTGTAGACTTCATTGAACACTGCAGAGAACTCGTCTGCCTTTTTAGACAGGCACATCGGCCTCAGATGTAAGTTGACTATAGTGTGGATGTATAGTGCCCCATTATGGAGGTAGGCCAGCTCCCTATAGAGTTCAGTTACATTTGAAGCATCAAAGGCTCAGCTCTGCTTTAGGGCTAAACCATAAATAGTTCTTTTGTACTACCTGCATGGCCACAAGCTGCTGGCAAGAGTGTCACCGAAGCAAAACATCACATAGTTGTGGAGCGGGCCTCCTATTCGCACACAGCCACATTTAAAGGCTAAGTATTCTTTTGTGGTCAGTGTAACGTTGTGCCATCCAGCTGACTCCGTGCCTGGAGTTATGAATTTGATGATTTTCAGTTCAGTGTCAGCCAGCCTGTACTCGGGTCTGCAGAGAGATTTACCTCTGATGTTACCTTGCCAGCCAGGCGAGCTAGGCATGAATAGGCTTCTTTCAAGGGATTGAAATATGGTAGCTGCTATTCCTGGCCCGACTTTACCGGTACACAGCGTTTTCATCCTGGTTTTTCCTACCGAATGACCTGGAGCAAACATACAGCCCGTGAGGTTTGAAGTCCAAAATGTTTGTTCCATAATAGCGATGGACCCATTCAATGCGTGTGCATTCCCACTTAAGGACCAGGCCTCCGTTGCGCTGGATATTGACCCTCTTACACGTTTAAAACTGTTTTTTTTTTTTGCTAGAAAATTACTTAGACCCCCCCAAACATTATATAGTTTTTTTTTCTAACACCCTAGAGAATAAAATGGCGGTCATTGCAATACTTTTTTTTTTTTTTTACACAGTATTTGCGCAACGGTCTTACAAGCGCATTTAAAAAAAAAAAAAAAAAATCATTTTTTTAATAAAAAAATAAGACAACAGTAAAATTATCCCAATTTTTTTTAGATTGTAAAAGATAATGTTACACCGAGTAAATTGATACCCAACATGTCACGCTTCAAAATTGCGCCCGCTCGTGGAATGGCAACAAACTTTTACCCTCAAAAATCTCCATAAGGGACATTAAAAAAAATTCTACAGGTTGCATGTTTTAAGTTAGAAGGTCTAGGGCTGGAATTATTGCTCTCGCTCTACCGATCACGGCGATACCTCACATGTGTGGTTTGAACACAGTTTTCATATGCGGGGGGGACTACTCAGGTATGCACGCAAACTCAGCAGGGTGCGTTTAAACAATTATTTTTTCTTATTTATTTTACCTTTTATTTTTTATTTTTACACTCTTTTTAAAAAAAAAATAATAATAATAATAAATGGTGTCACTTTTATTCCTGTTACAAGGAATGTAAACATCCCTTGTACTGATACTTCACATGTGTGGTTTGACTACCGTTTTTATATGCGGGTGCTACTCACGTATGTGTTTGCTTCTGCGCGCGAGCTCCTCGGGACAGGGTGTTTTAAAAAAATATATATTTTTTTTTTCTTTATTTTACTTGATTTTATTTATTTTTACACTGTTTAAAAAAAAATGGATCACTTTTATTCCTATTATAAGAAATGTAAACATCCCTTGTAATAGAAAAAAGCATGACAGGACCTCTTAAATATGAGATCTGGGGTCAAAAAGTCCTCAGATCTCCTATTTGGACTTAAATGCAATAAAAAATAAAAATAAAAAATTTAATTTGAAAAAATGACATTAAAAAAAATGTACCTTTTAAGAGGTATGGGCGGAAGTGACATTTTGACGTCGCTTCCGCCCTCCTATGGTATAGAGACGAGTGGGGGCCAACTTAGCCTCACTTGTCTCCATACCCAGCAGTGTGCAGGACCCGATCGCCTCCGCTGCTTACCGAAGCCGGGAGAGTGGCACGGGGGGGGGGGGGGGGGGTGGCAACCCTCCCACCGCCGATAACGGTGATCTTGCAGCGAACCCGCTGCGGAGACCACCATTATCGTACACAGGACCGCCTCCTGTAAAGAGGGATATCTCGGTTGTGGCAGCAGCTGCTGCCATTACCGAGATATCCCTCTTCAAAGTACCGACGTATATGTATAGGAGGCGGTCCTTAAGTAGTTAAAACCTCCATTTTCTTGCATGCCCGATGGCAATATACACTCGTTGGCCACTTTATTAGGTACACCTGTTCAATTGCTCGGTAACACAAATTGCTAATCAGCCAATCACATGGAAGCGGCTTGATGCATTTAGGCATCTAAACCTGGATGAAAGACAACTTGCTGAAGTCCAAACCGAGCATCAGAATGTGGAAGAAGGGATTCAAGTGACTTGCTAATCAGCCAATTGCATGGCAGCAACTCAATGCATTTAGATACCTAGACATGGTGAAGATGACTTGCTGAATTTCAAACAGAGCATCAGAATGGGGGAAAAAAAGGGATTTAAGCTACTTTGAACGTGGCATGGATGTTGGTGCCAGACGAACTGGTCTGAGTATTTCAAAAACTGCTGATCTACTGGGATTTTCACACACAACCATCTCTCGGGTTTACAGAGAATGGTCCGAAAAAGGGAAAATATCCAGTGAGCGGCAGTTGTGTGGGGGAAAAGACCTTGTTGATGTCAGAGTAGAATGGGCAGACTGGTTTGAGATAATAGGCAACACAGTAACTCAAATAACCAATTGTTACAACCAAGGTATGCAGAATATCATCTCTGAACGCACAACACATCAAACTTTGAAGCAGATGGGCTACAGCAGCAGAAGACCACACTGGGTGCCACTCCTGTCAGCTAAGAAAAGGAAACAGGCTACAATTCGCACAGGATCACCAAAATTGGACAAGGATAAATTGGAAAAACTTTGTCTAGTCCAAGTCTGGATTTCAGCTGCGACATTCAGATGGTAGGGTCACAATTTGGCGTAAACAACATGAAAGCATGGATCCATCCTGCCTTGTATCAGCAATTCAGGCTGGTGGTGTATTGGTGTGGGGGGGGATATTTTCTTGGTACACTTTGGGCCCCTTAGTACCAACTGAGCATCATTTGAACACCATGGCATACCTGAGTATTGTTGCTGATCATGTCCATCCCTTTATGACTACAGTGTCCCCATCTTCTGGTGGCTCCTTCCAGCAGGATAATGCCCCATGTCACAAAGCTCCAATCATCTCACCACTGGACAATGAGGTCCCTGTACTCCAATGGCCTCCACACTCACCACATCTCATCCAATAGAGCACCTTTTGGATGTGGTGGAATGGGATATTTGTATTAAATCTGCAGCAACTGCGTATGGACCAAAATCTCTGAGGAATGTCTCCAACACCTTGTTGAATCTATGCCATGAAGACAGTTATGGCAAAAGGGGGTCCAACCCAGTACTAGCAAGGTGTACCTAATAGTGGCTGGTGAGTGTGTATGTATAGATATCTATCTCTCTATCTATATCTCTATCTATATCTCTATATCTCTCTCTCTATCTCTCTCTCTATCTCTATCTCTCTCTCTCTATCTATCTCGCTATCTCTCTCGCTATCTCTCTCGCTATCTCTCTCGCTATCTCTCTCGCTATCTCTCTCTCTCGCTATCTCTCTCTCTCTCTATCTCTCTCTCTCGCTATCTCTCTCTCTCGCTATCTCTCTCTCTATCTCTCTCTCTCGCTATCTCTCTCTCTCGCTATCTCTCTCTCTCGCTATCTCTCTCTCGCTATCTCTCTCTCTCTCTCTATCTCTCTCTCTCTCTATCTCTATCTCTCTCTCTCGCTATCTCTCTCGCTCGCTATCTCTCTCGCTATCTCTCTCGCTCGCTATCTCTCTCGCTATCTCTCTCGCTATCTCTCTCGCTATCTCTCTCGCTATCTATCTCTCTCGCTATCTCTCTCGCTATCTATCTCTCTCGCTATCTCTCTCGCTATCTATCTCTCTCGCTATCTATCTCTCTCGCTATCTATCTCTCTCGCTATCTCTCTCTCTCGATATCTATCTCTCTCGCTATCTATCTCTCTCGCTATCTATCTCTCTCGCTATCTATCTCTCTCGATATCTATCTCTCTCGCTATCTATCTCTCTCGCTATCTATCTCTCTCGCTATCTATCTCTCTCGCTATCTATCTCTCTCGCTATCTATCTCTCTCGCTATCTATCTCTCTCGCTATCTATCTCTCTCGCTATCTATCTCTCTCGCTATCTATCTCTCTCGCTATCTATCTCTCTCGCTATCTATCTCTCTCGCTATCTATCTCTCTCGCTATCTATCTCTCTCGCTATCTATCTCTCTCGCTATCTATCTCTCTCGCTATCTATCTCTCTCGCTATCTATCTCTCTCGCTATCTCTCTCTATCTCTCTCGCTATCTCTCTCTATCTCTCTCTATCTCTCTCTATCTCATAATATAGAGAGAGATTTTTTTTTTTTTACATAGGTTGGTCTTGTTTCAACCTCACCTACTATGTGTCAGTAAATTTTATATATGTGTGTGTATAATAGCGGGAGAGCTCTAAAAAATATATATATGAGAGAGAGAGAGATCTATATAAATCTCACCTGAACTATAGCAGCCCACAACACAGCTGTGCGCTGCTTTGTCAGAAATGGTGCAGGTATGTTTTTTTGTTTTTGTGCATTGAGGCATGTGGGCCCATTCAAAGTGATTGGAATGTCTGAGCAAACATCCCGTAGGCTTGAATGGGATATTGCTCCTGCAGTATAGGTACAGCCCATTCAAGTTTATGGAATATTAGTAAGCGGGCTAAGGCAAACCAGCAATCTAGAATTTACTAGCCAGGCTGCAGACAGTGCGGGATTCTGCAGCCACCATAGGGAGGGTAAATATGGACCTCCTGGGGTAGTTTGGCTATTCAGGGGGGCATGGAGTGTGAATGGAACATAGGAGTAAAGCTGTGGCAGATGCATTATTTCTAGACTAGTAGGTGAAGTGTAAAGATGGCATGCCCTGTAGGCATAGCATCTGAGGCTGACCGCACACTTTCCTCAGTGTTCCTGCTCGTTGACCTGATCCCCAGCAATGGCCCCTTTTTAAAGTGGTTGAAAACCCCTTACAACCACTTTAACCTACAGGTAAGCCTAGATTAAGGCTTACCTGTAGGTGCAAGAAATATATCCCAAACTTAAAAGGTCTAGGAGATATTTGCAAGAATAGCGGCACCAATGTCTATGGCGCACTGAGCGTGTCCTTTCTAACAGCGATCGTGCCGTTAGTGGCGGCACCAGCGTGCATGCATTGGAATAACGTCATCGGGGCTCCGGCCAGTCACAGCGCCGGAGCCACGATACCCGGAAGTCACTCCGGGTATCATGGCGGCAACGGAGGTGGTGACCAAGGACCGCTGCGGGAGCTTCAATCTCAGGAAAGTCATTCATAATGAGCTAGTATGCTATGCATACTAGCTCATTATGCCTTTGCCTGTCTTTTTTGTTGTTGTTGTTTTTTTTTTTTTTTCCTTAAGAGGCTTTACTTCCTCTTTAAAGTGCTATTAAACCCAAAAGCACACATTTATTATATTGCAGCTTACCAATTCTTGAATGTGATGGCTACAAAAAGATTTATTGTAAAATCAAAGTCAAAGGGTTCCAAGAATGGAAAGGGTTAAAACATGGCTGACAGACAATAAATGTTAAACCTCATGCTAGGTGTTGAACCTCAATCTCACCCAAACCTCGGCAGGCTGACTCGGGCATATCAAGGCCAGTGCTGGGGGGCAACCAAAGGGTGTGTAGGTGCCAGATGTCGCATGGGCTTCCACCCAATGGAAGGGATGACAGACCATTGGTAGAACCCATAAGGGTCAGTGATGTGGAGAGGCTTCCAATGGACCCATGCAACATCTGGCACCTACAAATCTTTTGGCCCCAGCACCGGCCTTCCCCCAACATTGATTGTCTGCCAGCCATGTTTTAACCCTTTCCATTCTTGGAACCCTTTGACTTTGATTTTACAATAAATCCTTTTAACACAAACCTTGGCATTTTTTATGACTTTTTTTGAGTTATGCCTCAAGTGGTTTGTAGCCATCACCTCCCCCCGCGCTGGATTATAAGGAATCATTTGTTCTTTTGCACAACACCCTCCCTGTTGTTTTGGTCCCCCCTCTAGCTGCAGAGGGCTAATATTCATTACACAGACCGCCATATGTTGGTTCACCATACAGCGTCTGAACTTTTTAGGAGTACGTTTTTGGTGGTATTTGATCACCCCTGCTTTTTTTTTTTTTTTCCCCCACTATAAACAAAAAGACAATTTTGCTGAAAAAAAAAACGATTTTTTCTTCATCAATTTAGACCAATGTGTATTTTTTGGTAAAAAAAAAAAAAAATCCCAATACGCGTTTCTCGATTGGTTTGAGCAAAAGCTATAGCGTTTACAATCTATGGGATATATATATATATATATATATATTTTTTTTTTTTACTAGTAAGGGCAGCGATCAGTGACTCGTAGTGGGACTGCGACATTGCGGCGGACAAATCAGACACCTAACTGACACTTTTGACACTTTGTGGGAACCAGTGACACTAATACAGTGATCAGTGCAAAAAAAAAAAAAAAAAAGGTCACTGTACTAATGACACTGGCTGGGAAGGGGTTAACATCAGTGACGATCAAAGGAATAACTGTGTGCCTAGGTTGTGTTTTCTCACTGTGGTGGAGCTGCTTTGATGAGGGGAAGGCAAAGATCAGTGTTCCTGCTTTGCAGGGGCACAGGATCAATACCTTCCCTTCTGACAGAACCGGTAAACTGCCTTGTTTACATAGTCCATAAAGGCAATTATATCTTAATACAGGGCTCGACAAAACCCGGGCGCCCGGTCGCATTTGCGACTAGAATTCCAGACCTGGCGCCTGGGGCAGCACAGCTGGGGGTATGCTGTCTCCGCGGCCCCCCCCCCGGCGCGATCGCGTCGGGCCGCGCCGCCGCCGGCCGGTAATTTAGCCCCCGGCTTTGAGGCCTTCTACGATCCTATGGTTCCTTCTGTAATCTGGCGCCCTCTTGTGGTGGCCGTTGGAATTACAACCAGCAATGCTAATGGATGCAATGCTAATTTTCCCTGCCTGCCAGCCTATCTTCCTTCCCTTTACTCAGAACCCCTAAAAATTATATATATATTTTATTCTAACACCCTAGAGAATAAAATGGTGGTCGTTGCAATACTGTCTGTCACACCGTATTTGCACAGCGGACTTACAAGCGCACTTTTTTGGGGAAAATGTATTTAATAAAAAAAAAAAATAAGACAACAGTAAAGTTAGCCCAATTTTTTTTAATATTGTGAAAGATAATGTTGCGTAGAGTAAATCGATACCAAACATGTCATGCTTCAAAATTGCGCCCGCTCATCGAATGGCGACAAACTTTTACCCTTTAAAATCTCCATAGGCGACATTTAAAAAATTCTACAGGTTGCACTTTTTAAGTTACAGAGGAGGTCTCTGTATTTTTTTTTTATTTTAACTTTTATTTTTATTTTTTTCACTGTTCTTTACAAAAAAAAAAATGTGTCACTTTTGTTCCTATTACAAGGAATGTAAAAATCCCTTGTAATAGAAAAAAGCATGACAGGTCCTCTTGTATATGAGATCTGGGGTCAGAGAGACCTCACATCTCAATTTACACTAAAATGCAATTTAAAAAAAAAATTGTCATTTGAAAAAAATAAATAAAATGTCCCTCTAAGAGCTATGGGGGGCAATGACTTGGAGACAGGTGAGGGGCTTGGGGCTATCTTCCCCTCACTTGTCTCCATGTCAGGCCAGGGACAGGTCCAGATCGCCGTCACGGACCCGGCTCCTAACTTTTTTAGCTGGCTCCTAGATTCCAAGCAAATTTGTCAACCCCTGTCTTAATATATCTTATGTTCCCATATTCTCATGATTTCTGCCCTTATCGATGAAGCCATATCAGCCTAGGGTTATACATAGCCTTTGCTTCAGAATTTTTTTTTTTAATCATCTCCCAGCAGTAGGTAAGAGGGGCAGCTCTGGTTGTAATACTAGCCTCTATTCTGGATCTGTCCCCTGCAATAGTTTTTATTTTTAACACCAGTCTTCTATGTTGAATGATGCCCAGTGTGTACTGAGGACATACTGTGAGTGCAAGGTGTCATGAACCCACCCCCTGAGGGGGCGTTACCACAGTGCCCTGCACTCGGCGTAATGAGAGCAGTGCTGCCGTTGTCCTAAGCCTAATGCCACTCAAGAGGCAAAAGGGACCGTTTTATTAGGAAGATATATAGAGAAGTGTATACCTTTTTTTATCTGTGTATACGTCATCAGTGATTCCTGAATGCATTCGTTCCTCTTCAGCACATTGAGGAGAGACAGGAAACTTTTTAGAGTATATGCAATCCATATTATAATTCTTATTTGGAATTTGTATAGTGCAAATAGTTTGGACAGCTTTTATCTTTTAATATTAAATTTTTTGCTTTCTCTTCCTTTAGCCCTGTGTGACATGCACCCGATGCGGGCCTTGTTCCTCATCCCCAGAAATCCACCTCCAAAACTGAAATCTAAGAAATGGTAAGTCTGACTCTTACAGTGATCTCAACAAAAAAAAAACTTCTAGTTGCAGCCACATTGAGGGGTTAGAATAGGATCAGTCATTAACCACTTCAACCCCCGGAAGGTTTGGCTGCTGAATGACCGCACCCTTTTTTTTTTTTTTTGCGATTCGACACTGCTTCGCTTTAACTGATAATGGCGCAGTCGTGCGTTGCGCCCAAACATAATTGACGTCCTTTTTTCCCGACAAACAGAACTTTTTTTTTTTTTGGTGTTATTTGATTGCCTCTGTGCTACAAACAAAAAAAGCGAAAATTTTGGAAAAAGAATACAATATTTTTATATTTTTTGCTATAATGTCCTCTTCTTCTTTTTTTTTTTTTTTTTCTTTTTTTTTTATACTAGTAATTGCGGTGATCTGTGATCTTTATCGGTACTGTGACATTATGGCGGGCATATCGGACAGTTTTGACACATTTTTGACACATTGATACAGCGATCAGTGCTATAAAAATGCACGGATTACTGTACAAATGTCACTGGCAGGGAATGGATTAACTCTAGGGGGCGATCAAGGGATTAACTGTGTTCCCTCATGTTTCTAGCTGTAGGGGGAGGGGACTGACCTAGAGGAAGTGACGGATCGTGGTTCCTAGCTAATAGGAACTCACAATCTGTCACGCCTCACAGAACAGGGATTTGTGTGTTTACACACATTGGTCTCTGTTCTGCCTCTCGCGCCCGCGATCTCTCGTGGCCGGCGGTCATCGCGACCGTCGGCCACGGGCATTGGCTCACCCGCTGTGGCGTGTGCACGCGCCTGCTATCCCGATCCCACGAGCCGACGTATCGATACGTCGGCTCGCGGGATCGTGCCGACCTGTCGCAGTAAAATGACGGCGGCTGGTCGGCAAGGGGTTAAAATGCAAAAATTTGTCAGAAGGACTGCATTACCCATTAATGATGTTATTGTGGGTAACCATTACCAACAAACCTAAAGCCAGGGCAACCTAGATCTGTGTTGTTGGGATTAAAGGCCAATTCAGACACTATGCAGTCACTGATGATTTACCACATTGTGAAATGTCTCTCACTGCAGGGTCACACAGGAAACAATTCCTATATGTCCTAGTCGCACTGCAACGCAGCCTAGAACTGCACTGGAGCCGTGCTGTGATATAATGTAGATATGCTGCATTTTATCACAGCGCACCGGCCCAAATTGCACTGCAATGTCGGATAGCATCGCGCCACACAATATTTCAGTGAATGAAGTGTAAGTTTTGTACATTTCGAATAAAGTTGGTAAAAAAAAAAAAGGGAGCAGTGTGATGACAATTTAGCATCACAGTCCCCCCCCCCACCAGCACAGCGGCAGTGCAGAGCGGTGAATTGCTCCCGCTGCTCTGGGATTTCATGGAGGGGCGGTGTGAATTGGCCCTTAACCAATTGACCACCTGGAAAGTTTTACCCCCTTCATGACCAGACCATTTTCTTGCTATTCAGCACTCTGCAACTTTAACTGGTAATTGCATTGTCATGCAACGCTGTACCCACATGGAATTGATATCATTTTTTTTTTCACACAAATGGAGCTTTCTTTTGGTGGTGTTTGGCCACCTCTGGGTTTTAAATTGTTTATTATATAAAAGAAAAAAGACCGAAAAGTTTGAAAAATGACAAATGAAACCCATCTAATTTCTTCATTCATTTAGGTAAAAATGTATTCTACACGTCTTTGGTACAAAAGAAAAGAAAATCCTAATAAGTGTATAATAATTGGTTTGTGTGAAAGTTACAGCGCCTACAAACTGATAGGTATACAGCAGGTAAAAGAAGTATTGAACGCGTCACCATTTTTCTAGGTAAATATATTTCTAAAATAGTATAGAAAAACCTTGCGCGAAGTATAGGTAAGACTGCTGCACTTTTACTACTCATTGAATATGAGGAGGTGATGATACGGTGCTCAAAATATAAAAGATATGCGCTGTCTCAAGTGAAGTATTGTGAACAAACAAAAAACTTACCAAATTGTGATTAAAAAATTCATCAAAAAATAATAATCATCAAAAAATAAAAGTTCATCAAGAAAATAAAATATTTTTTTCATCAAAAAAAAAATATATACCTAATAAAGTGTCCTGGTGTTTTCATTTCAAATCTTTCTATAAAATCAAGTAAACCACTTCCAGTGAAAGAATATTTTCAGTCCGTTTTTCCAAATATAATTAAATGTGCTGCTTACCAGATCCCAATTGTCTCCAAGTTATAAGGGATCATATATCGCATGAGGTAAACCGATATGTGGATTCCTCTTGTATATAACGTGACCTCCTTGATAGAGCAAGCCAGCAGCCTACTAATTAGCGTCTCAGCCCTGCACACTCCAGACTCGCTTGATGCTCTCCACTCGGTGTATGTGTGGGGGTTTAAACATGTGGCGGACTCATCCTATAATACCTTTACAAAAAGGTTTATTAAAGTTAAAATATTGCGCTTACAGCAGCTAGTATAAATTTAGGCAATAGAGAGGGTAATCCAACTAAGAGATCTCTTTGGTTGGATTACCCTCTCTATTGCCTACATTTATCAAGCAAGTCCAGGCTGGAGTGTTTTATAACTTGGAAATCATTGGAATCTGTTAAGCGGCACATTTACTGTATTTATTGGTGTATAACGCACACTTTTTCACCCTGAAAATCATGTGCAAATAGCGTGTGTGTGTTATACACCAATGCTTCAATTTTAGCTGCCTCGGAAGGGACAGGAAGGGGGGCAGGACGAGCGCCATCAGATTACATACAGTCAGAATCTCCTGTTTACTTTGCAGCCTTTGTAATAGGAAGTCCCGTCTCCTGGGAAGCCATTGGACCACTGTTCAAGGTGATTCTCACTGGCCATTGGACCACTGTTCTAGGAGATTCTCACTGGTCATTGGACCACTGCATCATAGGAGATTCTCACTGTATGTAATCTGTCCGCGCTTATCCCGCCCCCTCCCTGTCCCCTCTAGGCTGCAGATTGGCATCGATCAGACTGCACTGATGGCAATGGTGAGGCTACTGCATTGATGGCAATGGTGAGGCTGCAGATGGGCACTGACCCTTATTTTGCTTCAAAGTTACTTATTTAAAATGTAATTTTTTTTCCCTGAAACTTCCCTCTGAAAATGAATGTGCATGTTATACGCCGATAAATATGGTAATTATATTTGGAAAAACGGATAGAAAATATTATTTCACTGGAAGTGGTTCACTTGATTTTATAGTAAGATTTGAATCGCATAAGCCGGCCATCACAACAAAACCCTGTGTAGGGAAAGTAAAAACAGCCTCAGCCCGGCTTCCATCCAGGCCATACCCTACCGTGATTTACAGGTCGAAATGCTTTGGGGATGTGGCCTGAATGGACCCAGTGATGGGGAGGTGGGCACCTGAAGAAAGACCTTAACCACTTCCTCCCTGTCCATAGTCAAATGACGTCCACAGAAGGAATCTCCTATCCTAGGCAGGCGTCATGAAGTCCTCGGCTTCCTGGCTATCTGGGGGGGTGCGTGCGTGCCCGCCGCGCCCCTCGGGAGCTGATGCGCATGCCCGGCGGCCGCAATGTCCTCCAGGCACCTGCGATTGCCGGTAACAGAGCAGGGACATGGATCTGTGTGTGTAAACGCACAGATCCATGTCCTGTCAGGGGAGAGGAGGCTCATCGTGTGTTCCCAGTACAGAGGAACACAGATTGGACTCCTCCCCTTGTGAGTCCCCTCCTCCTACAGTTAGAATCACTCCCTAGGTAACACGGTTAACCCCTTGATCGCCCCCTAGTGTTAACTCCTTCCCTGCCAGTGACATTTATACAGTAATCGGTGCATTTTTATAGCACTGATTGCTGTATAAATGTGAATGGTCCCAAAAATGTGTCAAGTGTCCCATATGTCTGCCACAATGTCAGTCACGATAAAAATTGCATATCGCGCCATTACTAGTAAAAAAAAAAACGAATAAAATGCCACAAATCTTTCCCCTAATTTGTAGACGCTATAACTTTTGCGCAAACCAATCAATATATGCTTATTGCGATTTTTTTTTTAATTTTTTTTTTTTTTTTATCAAAAATATGTAGAAGAATACATATCGGCCTAAACTGAGGAAAACATTTGTTTTGTTTTTTTTATAGCAAAAAGTAAAATGTATGTGTGTGTGTTTTTTTTTTTTTTTTTTTTTTCAAACTTGTCATTCTGTATTTGTTTATAGCGCAAGAAATAAAAACCCCAGAGGTGATGAAATACCACCAAAAGAAAGCTCTGTGGGGGAAAAAAAAAAAAAAGCTAAAAATACATTTAGGTACAGTTTGCATGAACGCACAATTGTCATTCAAAGTGCGACAGCGCTCAAAACTGAAAATTGGCCTGGGCAGGAAGGGGGTGAAAATGCCCGTTATTGAATTGGTTAATGCAAAGAGAGAAGAGTCTCATAAGTCGCACATCACAAACCCCTGTGCATGCGAAGTGAAAACCGCCCCTGCCCGGGCTCCATCCAGGCCACACCCCCAACGTGTTTTGCAGGTCAAAACACTATATATTGTCCCCCAAATTGACCCACTGGTAGTGAGGTGGGCACCTAAAGCATGACCCTATTACGAAGAGTGCCATAAACCGCACATCGCAACAAAACCCTGTGTGTGGAAAGTGAAAATATTCCATCCAGGCCACACCTCCAATGCGTTTCGACCCACAAAACATGTTTGGCCTGGATGGAGCCCAGGCTAAGGCTGTTTTCATTTTGCAAGTACAGGTTTTCGTTGTGATGTGCGGCTTATGGGACTCTTCTCTTTGCATTGGTATCTACGGAGTGGGGAGGAGCTCTGTCCTTGCCTGCGCTCCCAGTGGTTGATAATAGAAGAGGATCCGTTGGAGCTTCGAGCGGCAGCCACAGTTTCGGCATTGGTTCACAGTGAAGAATGATCCTCCCACCCTGCAGACCAGAAGAGAGGAGAATCTGGACCTGATTCCTGTTTTTTTTTTATCCTTTTCCCCAATACCATCCTCCCTTTCCCTTTCCCCTCCCTCTCCTTTTTACCATTAGGGATTGAGACATTGTTACTTATTAATAGTCATCGTCTCATTTATAGTCCTATTAATACTTTTTTTACCTGTTGCTACATTTCCCCATCCTCCCCCATTCCCTTCTCCCTCCCCTCCTCTTTTTTCCTTTCAATTCCCTCGTTGATGCAATCTGGACCTGACATGTCACATGACCACAGTTTCAGGTGAGTATTTGGGCCATTTAGAGCAGTTTTTTTTTATTTTTTATTCCATTACTGGGGTGATTAGCTAGAAGGGTCCAGGGAGTATTTGTGGTAGGGAGGTCCCTGGCTGGACTTCAGCTTTTAGTTAACACAGGTCGCGAATCTGTTCTCAATCGAGAACAGATAGAAAACCCCCCTACTGTGTCCTGTTGATTGTTTATCTGTCTGGGCTGGTCACACATTGAAATTGCTCTAATTTTTCTCTGAAGGTCAAAAAAATTTATCGAATTCATTGATACTTGTCTCATCAAGAACTACATGAACCGACCACCAACTGAGCAGCTGCTGAAGTATCCATTCATCAGGGACCAGCCGACTGAGAGGCAGGTCAGGATCCAGCTGAAGGATCACATCGACCGTTCCAGAAAGAAACGCGGTGAGAAAGGTGTGTCCGCGGCCTTTAAGGGGCGGCCACAGACCTAGGAAAGGAGGTCGACAACCATATTTCCTTTTTATTAATTACACTGTGTGTCCTAACCAGCAGTGCTAAACCAAGTACTTTTTTATGCCTGTAAAGATGAGGGAGGAAAGCAATGGGTGTATACATTCTGTAAGGGGAAAATCTGCAATTGCTACAGATATTCTCATCTGCCCTATCTACTGCCATTCCTAAAGATGGTGACACACAATATAGTCTCACAGATCTGGAAAGGTTCATTTAATGCCTTTGGCTACCTTAAAGCTGAAGTTTAGCTAAAAAAAAAAAAAAATAATTAGTTACATAACTTACCTGTAATGAGGTATGTCACACAGGCAGTCTGCGCCAAGGGGCAATCATTTGCACGTGATTGCTGCTTGGCTCTGCCTCCTCTAGCTAATTGCTGGAAACCCCCTGCTCTGGGTTCTCGCATGTAGTCAGTGTCGGGTGCATTCGCAGGTCTGAGTGCACCCAACACCTCTGTTGAATCCAGTGATCACTCTTGCAGAGCTACAGGTATTGCTACAACCTTCATCAAGAAGAGAAGAAAAGACCGATCGCACACTTGAATCCAAAAGATGCTGTAGAAGTTTTTGTCATGAGCCAGACAAAATTGCAATGATGATCAATTGATGCATTTCACACAAAAAGAACCGTGCTTGTTCACAACGTTTCGTTGTGAACAACCTCAGTTCTTTTCGTGTGAAACGCGTCAACTGATCAGCATTGCAATTTTGTCTGGCTCATGACAAAGAAATTTCTACAGCATCTTTTGGATCCAAGTGTGCGATCAGTCTTTTCTCTTCTTGATTAAGGATGAGCTCAGGCATGTTCCCATACTCCACGTGCTGAGCCCGCCAGGAAGTCGGCGCTGCGCTAATCACAGGCAGTGAGACATTGCCCGATGTGCGGCTGCAGAGATCGGGCAATGTCTCACTGCCTGTGATTAGCACAGCGCTGCGCCGACTTCCTGGTGGGCTCTGCACGTTGAGCATGCGAACATGCCTGAGCTCATCCTTATTCTTGATATTGCCTACAGTGATGAGCTGGGATTAGCACCTTGGATTGGGCGTGTCCGTTTTTTGCCTGAGCTGGTGTGTGCCCCCTTGTTATAGAACATTCAGCACCTGACATTTTTTGTTGTGTTGGATGCTTTCGTCTTACCCAGTACCTGCTATAGCTCTAACCACAGTCACTAGTGTGTCCCTTATGAGCTACAGGAACACGTCAGTGGCATCACAGTGGTTTAGCGGGGGTGGCAGCTGCACCCAACTCACCCTGATGTGTCTGATGCAGAGTTTTGCCAATTTTTTTACACATATACAGTATAATTCAGTGTTGTGTTTAACTCTTAATGCAACAACAAATGCCTCTGCATGGAATACAGCCGGGTCCAGGAACTCCCTAGGTTGTGACTGGACATTGTAAGAGAAGCAGCACACTGACTTCTATGTACTGTATAGAGGCTGGGTTCATTTGTGTAGGAGTTTTGTATCACTGCGATGTTCTGGGATCCTGAAAAGTCTGCGGATTTTGCACCTTTTTGCTCTTTTGGCCTGCATTATGCTCTACTTTCTATTACAGATGAGACAGAGTATGAATACAGTGGCAGTGAGGATGAGGAGGAGAATCATGGAGAGGAGGGAGAGCCCAGGTAAGAGAAAACTTGCTTTGCACTCTTTCTATTGTACACAGAACAGTGACCACCTGCACCTTCATGGACATTTTTTTTTTTTTTTTAACCATATCAGTGTGGATTGCTGCAGAACTAAAAATGATTCTGAATATTCACTTTTAATGTGACTTTTTATTTTTTTTATTGAACAAAAAAAATAAGGTCTTTGTTGAAAACTTTTCCAAAAATAGGCAGCATAGTACAATCGTTACAACTGGAGGTAACACAGCTGGTGACACTTAGCCGACGTTCACAATGGTGCAGTTTGCCATGCCATTTGGCCATTCCAAAATGCATGACAAGTTGCACTCCATTGCTGGCAATGGAACCGCTCAGATAGCCATGACTCTTGTCACTGGGTCTTTGAAAAAGGTCCCTGCAGTACTGTTTTTGCCGATTTTCATTGCGACTTGCATTGACTTCTGTTAAATGAAGTTGCAAACCTCAGTGAAATTGGATGTAAAAATCGCACTGATGTGCAGCTTTAACAATTGCTCTAAAGTGGTGCGATTTCAAAGCTGCACCGGTGTAAGCGGGGGCTTAAGGCCTCATGCACACAAGTTTTGCAAGCTCTTCTACAATCCTTTTCCCCTGGAAGCAGCGTTTTGCCAGAAAAAAAAGCCGGAAGCTTGTAAAAGTGTCTAGGGATGGCCAACCTTGGCAGCCCAGATGTTTTGGAACTACATTTCCCATGATGCTCAACTACACTGCAGAGTGCATGAGCATCATGGGAAATGCAGTTCTAAAACATCTGGGGTGCCAAGGTTCGCAATCACTGGTCTAGGGGGTAGTTTTATAATTGCTTCAAAACAAGGTTTCGGAAAGGCTTTGTTATAGCTCTCTGAATGCCAGTCAAAGCCCCTGTCACTAAATAAAATGGTTATTTTACAGTCCTGTTTACATCTTACGTTTGCTTTGCTCTGCTTCGGACTTGGCTTCAAAAATTATACCGCATGTTGCATTAGTGGTGCTTCAAAGCTCGCTTGAAGCACCTTTTGAGAGGCTTTAATTCAGCTTTAGCTTTGCTTTGTTTTGGAGAAATTGGTGGTAATAGAAATCCGCACCACCGAAGCTTCATCGAAGCCTCACATAGCTTTGACGAACCACTGAAGCATCAAAAACCCATCATAAAAGCATGTTGAAGCGGTAGGCGCTTTAATGTGTGTTGAAGCCAAAGCAAGTGTAAATGAGAGCCCTAAAGCTTTTACAAGCATTTAGGCGCAATTACAGGCGCCAAGAGCTTGGACGTCAATTCATTCATTCGGCCAAAATAGCAATGAGCTTCCTAGCAGTGCATAAGGTTTCTTGTAAAAATGCGGTCTATATCGGGGTTAGGAAAGAGGCCTAATAAACATTGTTTTGGGTTTAGGGATAATGGTCAACCCATTTGGCCGTGGAGAAGTTGAAAGACCTGAGCCCAGAACCCCCCAATCTTGGGACAGTGCCACTTAAGGTGACTGGATGTGCCAGGGGTGATTAAGCACTTAAAGTATGCTGGGCTACATGTGGGGCAAAGTTTTGCCATACGCATAGGCATCATATATGCCCTATGCCGGCGCTTTCGGGTCGCTACCCATTGATTTCAGTGGGCAGGGGCGCTTTAGGAGCTGTTTCTAAAGCGCCTTAAAGAAGCTGCTTGCAGGACTTTTTTGAGCATCGTGCCAGCGCCCTGCCCCAGTGTGAAAGCACTCTGGCTTTCACACTGGAGTGAGAGGAGAGGTGCTATTTTTTAGCTATAGCGCCTGTAAAGCGCCTCAGTCCGAAAGGGGTCTAAAAGTTCCCTTTACTGGAACTAAGGGGCTAAGTCCAACCCCTGAAAAACAACCCCACACCATAATCCCCCCTCCACCAAATGATTTGGACCAGTGCAAAAAGCAAGGTTGAAAAGTTGAAGCTGTTATAGCTGCAAAGGGTGGGCCCAACTCAATATTGAACCCTACGGATTAAGACTGGGGTGCCATTAAAGTCCATGTATGTGTAAAGGCAGGTGTCCCAATACTTTTGACAATATAGTGTACATAGATCTGTGTTACAATGAACAAAAATCCACACCCACCTCATAAAGTCCTCTTCGTATTTAAACAAAAGGATGATTGAAAGTGGGAAAAGTTGACTTGGAAACGGGAGGGACTTCATTTGACAGCGGATGAACTATATAAATCGCATATAGCAGACCTCACCCAAGCTGAACTGCTGTATTCAAATGCAGAAGCTTGAGACCAATGCTGTGAATGGGGTGTTCAACTGACAAAACATGACATCCATAACAAATCTAGCCGGCCACTTGGAGTACTCTTGACAGAATTATTTTATTGGCTACACACAAAAGGACGCCGTATCCAAAAGGCCAATGCATTTCGGCTCACACAGCCTTTCCTCGTAGCATGCCATGAGAAAGGCTGTGTGAGTTGAAACGCGTTGCATTTTTGATTCTGTGTCCTTTTTTTTTGTGTAGACCAGAAAGAAATCTTGTCAATCGTACACAGAGTGGCCACCTATATATGCTACCGATTATTTAACTGGCATGTTCTGATTAATAATCACACTGTTAGGGCGTTTTTTCACTTCAAGTGGGTTTTACGTTCCTATTCAATTAAAAAAATAAAATAAATACAAAATCTGCATAAAGCAGGTAAAATGCAGGTCAGAGGGAGGTCAATTGCATGTGTCAGTGAATTCTGAATGATCTCAGAAGCTTTCATACTGATGTCAACTGAGGCAGGTCCTTATAAAGATTTTAATTACTGTAAGTGTTTCGTTTTGTGATTGGTTCCATCAGCTCCATCATGAACGTGCCCGGAGAGTCCACACTCAGGCGTGAGTTTCTGCGGCTACAACAAGAGAACAAGAGCAATTCAGAAGCCCTGAAACAGCAGCAGATGGGCCCACAGCACCGCGATTCAGAGGCGCATATCAAGCAACTTCTTCATGAGCGCCAGAGACGTATCGAGGAGCAAAAAGAAGAACGCAGACGCGTGGAAGAGGTGAAAAAACTGGTCATTTAGGGTTACATGGCCCCTGGCGCCTCACGGCTTTGATTCCTTGTTTATTCTCATACATTTGGGATGTTGTCCTGATTGGTCACAGGAGATGAGTAAATGATTGATTAAAAGTTGACATGTCTATTTGTTATTTTCCAGCAACAGCGGCGGGAGAGAGAGCAGAGGAAGCAGCAAGAAAAGGAACAACAGAGGAGGCGAGATGACTTGCGACGGGAGGAGGAGAGAAGGATGGCTGAGAGGGAGCAAGTAAGTACACGCATCTGCAGATCTGTGTAGCAGTAGATACCGGAATTATCAACACCAGAGGCACAGAGAATACAAATTTCTAGTAATGACTGCATTTTATGTAAACGCATCTTTGCAACATACAAGCACATCTTTCCTGTCACTGCACCTTACTGCAAGACTGGGCGCTCCTCCCCTGTCACTGCAAGACTGGACGCTCCTCCCCCTGTCACTGCAAGACTGGACGCTCCTCCCCCTGTCACTGCAAGACTGGGCGCTCCTCCCCCTGTCACTGCAAGACTGGGCGCTCCTCCCCCTGTCACTGCAAGACTGGGCGCTCCTCCCCCTGTCACTGCAAGACTGGGCGCTCCTCCCCCTGTCACTGCAAGACTGGGCGCTCCAAGACTGGCCGCTGCTCCGCCTGTCACTGCAAGGCTGGCCGCTGCTCCGCCTGTCACTGCAAGCCTGGGCACTCCTCCCCTGTGCCTGCCAGACTGGACACGCGCTACGCCTTACTGCAAAGCTTCACACACTTTTCCAGTCACTGTACCTTGCTACCTCTCTTGTGACTTCCTTACAAGACTGGACACAGTTGTTACTGCACTTCACTACAAGCCTAGACAATGATCACTGAACACGCATCTCCTGTAAGTGCCTTTCCCTGTCACTTATCTGAAATGTCACTGTGAAATAGACAGACCTCTCCAGTAACTGTAGTTCACTGCAAGACTACACCTGCCTGTCCTTTCATTTCACCAGAATATTGGACACACCTCAACTGTCACTGCAGGCACTACAGGACTGAACACCGCTCAAAATATACTAAAATGTTTTCACAGTTTCAGATTTTTTTTTTGTGATTTTTTTTTTTTTTTTTTGTTTTTTTTTCAGTGTTTCCTGCCTGTGTTACCCTGCAATGAATGTGACTGATTTGTGTGGGTCTTCTGTGTGTGTGTAACATGGACAGGGCGATTCCTCTCGTCCTCCATGTTGTGCATGTTACTGTTGTATGGAGTCGGCCATGTTGTTGGTGTAGGGAAGGGAATACTGTTCATGTGTAATGCGGGACTGTTCCCTTCTGAGCTGGTCCTTGTGTTCCTCTTTCCTAGCTTGTTCTATTCTGATTTATTTTATTGTTCATTGTGGGACACAGCACCATGGATTCTGCAGGAGGATTAACACTAAGAAACTTGACGGTTCCCATAACGAGAAGCAGTGGTCAGATTTTTGTTACTATTTGTAGGGGAAAGACCTTGTCTACGTTTCCAAATTGTTAATTATGCCAATTTGCTAATCCTACTGATCGCTTATGGGATGACTTGAAACTGAACTCACAACTGCTTATCCAGCTGAATGGCACAAATTCCCACAGGCACTCTAAAGTCTCCCTCCCACCAGAGTGGAGAATGTTAAAGCCACAAAGGGAAGGCCAGCTCCATATTAATGGCTATGGTTTTAAAATGGGATGTCCATCAAGCTTATATACGTGTGATGCTCAGGATTCCACAAACTTTTGCCCATATAGTCTACCTGACCTTTTTAACATGCTCACAATAGAGATTGTACCGTCTGAGAAGGGGGGGGGGGGGGGTTGTACAGATAGCAAATAGCTGAGTGAATCGCCTATAGCCTTTGTGGTCCAGTATTCATCCTCTTCTTTTGCTCTTTGTGTCCCTCTGAGTGTTTATTATACAGGCCGTGTAATGACACAGCTTTGCAGTAAGTTGAGTTTTGGAAGTCTAGTAAAAGAAACTGAGTACTGAGGCACTGATCATACAAAAAGCATACGTTCTTCCATTTTCTGCTTGGTTCCCAAATGATTAAAGTGGTTGTAAACCTCAGACATGAAATATGAACAAAGCAAATCCCTCTATAGCAGGGGTCTCAAACTGGTGGCCCTCCAAGCTGTTGTGAAACTACAAGTCCCATCATGCCCCTGCCTTAAAGTACCTCATGGGACTTGTAGATTTGTAAAAGCTTGAGGGCCACCAGTTTGGGATCCCTGCTCTACAGTGTGTACTTGTCTTGTCTCAATTCTGCAGAGCTTTAATTGTCATTTCTGTCTGCTGCCTCCTTCCTCTGCTATCAGCATGAATTATTCCTGACAAGTTTTCCTGAAACCAAGAGAAAAATGGTGGCAGGGGAGGGGCCTGCAGCAGACTGACAGCCTCAGCTCTGTTCCTGTGTGCTTTTGTAAAGAGGTTCCCTTGCCTCCCCTCCCCTTCCCTTGCCTCCCCTCCCTTGCCTCCCCTCCCCTTCCATTGCCTCCCCTCCCCTCCCCTCCCGTCCCCTCCCCTTCCCTCCCCTCCCCTCCCCTTCCCTCCCCTCTCCTTCCCTCCCCTCCCCTCCCCTTCCCTCCCCTCTCCTTCCCTCCCCTTCCCTCCCCTCTCCTTCCCTCCCCTTCCCTTCCCTCCCCTCCCCTTCCCTCCCCTCCCCTTCCCTCCCCTCCCCTTCCCTCCCCTCCCTTCCGCTTCCCTCCCCTCCCTTCCGCTTCCCTCCCCTCCCCTCCGCTTCCCTCCCCTCCCCTCCGCTTCCCTCCCCTCCGCTTCCCTCGCCTCGCCTCGCCTCCCCTCCCCTCGCCTCCCCTCGCCTTCCCTCCCCTCCCCTCGCCTCGCCTCCCCCCCCTTCCCCTCCCCTTCCCTCGCCTCGCCTCCCCCCTCCCCTCCCCTCCCCTCCAATTTCCTTCCCCTCCAATTTCCTTCCGTTCCCTCCCCTTCCCTCCCCTTCCCTTCCCTTCCCTCCCCTCCCCTTCCGTTCCCACCCCTTCCCTCCCCTCCCCTTCCGTTCCCTCCCCTCCCCTTCCGTTCCCTCCCCTCCCCTTCCGTTCCCTTCCCTTCCCTTCCGTTCCCTCCCCTCCCCTTCCGTTCCCTTCCCTTCCCTCCCCTCCCCTTCCGTTCCCTCCCCTTCCGTTCCCTTCCCTCCCCTTCCGTTCCCTCCCCTTCCCTTCCAATCCCTCCCCTTCCCTTTTCTTCTGTTCCATCCCCTCCCTTTCCCTTCCCCTCCCCTTTTTCCTCCAGGCACTACAGGAGCATTAAAGAGGTGTTCCACCTGGGGGGGAAAAAAATGAATAGCAGCTACAAATACTGTAGCTGCTGACTTCTAATATAAAGGACATTTACCTGTCCAGTGAGCTTGCGTTACTGGTACCCGAAGCTGACCATAATCTTGCGGCTTCATAGCCTGTTTCCTACTGCGCATGCGCGAATCACGCTGCACTTTCTGATTGGTCCCACTGTCTTCTGGGACCTGCGTGTCTCCCAGAAGGCAGCAGGGGAAGGAGGAGGGGCCAGAAATTCCGTAGATTACCGCACAACGATTGCGGCGATCTTACCTGGAGGTGGGTGCTGTTCCTGGTTTTGACAGGAATCTGCTCCCCCCGAAAGGAGCCAAATCTGGCAGAGGGGGGTGGGTGGAGAAAGCAAACAAGGGGAGCTTCCCCATTTGGGTGGAGCTCTGCTTTTAAAGTAGTTATAAACCCTTAAATATACCCAGTGATGTGACTGGCCTCAGGTGTTGCACGGAGATTAAACTGATGTAGAGAAAAGACTGTAGATAAGCAGGTACAACTTATGTAGTAGGATTTGTTTAAAGTCCAGAATTTAAAAAGCTTGTCTGAGCTGTCAGAAAAAAGGGACGGAGAGCTTAAGTTACACTCTGCAGAGCTCAGTGAGGAGAGTTCTGAGAGCCGACAGGAAAGCACAGGAACAGAGCTGAGGCTGGCCAATCGGCCTGGAGGTCCCTCCCCTGTCACCTTTGTTTCTCTTGGTGTCAGGAAAACTTGCCAGAAGTGATTCATGCTGATAGCAGAGAAATGAAGCCGCAGGCTAAAGGTGACACTTGGTGCTCTTAATTTGAGACAAGTACACACTATAGAGAGATATGCTTTGCTCATATTTCATGTCTGAGCTTTACAACCACTTTAAGGCTAGGCCAAATGTGATCTTTTTGTCGGTGAATCTGGTTTGTACAAGGCTTGTGTAGTTTGCTCTAATTTTGGGGCTTGTAAAAATTGAAAATGTGCATAAAAGTGCCGCCTTCAGCACCGAGACATGGGTATTTGGAGCTGATTGTTTCTATATAAGTGGTTTGGGGTTTCCTACCAACATTCATAAACACAGAATCAGAACCAGACCTCTCCAAAGCCAGCAAGTCCAACCATCATGTGTGTGGTTACCGTCAGTCCCCCTGCAGGCAGAGAGTGTCTCTGATGGTGCTGTGTCCCCCAGTGAACTCAAGGAGAAAAGGATTTTATGGTGAGTAAAAATAAATAAATAAATAATAAAAAAAAAAAAGAAATCCCGATTTCTCCCATCTTGTCTTTCGGCTATCTCTGCCTCTCTCTCCTCCTCTAGGAATATATCAGACACAAGTTAGAGGAAGAACAGAGACAGTTAGAGATTCTCCAGCAGCAGCTTCTGCAGGAACAGGCCCTCTTACTGGTAAATCATCAGTTCGTTCCTCTTGCCTTTAACCATGCGGCCCCTCTTCATTTTCTCATAGGTTACATTTTATTCCAGTAGATCTAGCACCAGCCTTCCTCTGCATATGCCAGGGACTCAACCATGCCATCATCATACAGGTCCGCGACACTGCCCAGCTATGTCATTGGCTGTTCTTCATACAACCTCTGCAATACCGTGCCACCAGCAGGGGGCACTCCCTCAGTCAGACTTTACCCTTCATTCCTTCCATAACTTAGGTAAAGACTTTTTTTGTCAGTTTCTCTCCGGAATCGGGAAATACCATTGGTGTCAACAACAACAAGAACAAAAAAATAAATAAAAATTAGGCAGGGGTATCAAGCAACATTTTTTATTTTTTATGGTTGAGCTAGATGGACTTTTTTCTACCTGACTAACTATAACAGTTGCTAAGAAAACAAAAATTCACCTGTTGCTCAAGAGTCAAAATGCATTAGAAAATGGATAATGGGGTGAATAAAAAAAAAAAGAGATGCAAGTGAAATGCATAGCTTTAGATTTTTATAAACCCGGGGAAAGGGAATTAAAAACAGTAACATTTTTAAATTTTTTTTTTTTTTTTTTTTTTACTTTTTAAATTGGATGTAAAATATATTAAAAGAGAAGTATGGCTGACGTTTTTTTTGGCAATACTTCTCTTTTGTTAGTCAAGGGAGTACATTTTTATTTTGTCCTCATGTGACCCAGATTCAGGTATTGCCCGCTAACAGATGACGTGGGCAGAGCCGCATCAGGTTCAGGAAGAATCCTGACGATATTGTTGGGATCCACCCCGCTGCTTGATTGACAGCTGACTCCGCCTTTCAGCATGCAACTGAAAGCTGAAGCCCAGCCATGCCTGCCCCTGTCCCCAGCCTAGCGCTCCATGAGCATTAGGGTGCACTGCTCTTTGGTGGGAACTGAGCGATCGGCCGCCATGTAATTGCTCAGTTCTCGGTCTTAGGGGTGAAGTGGGATAGCTGCAGCATCACACGTATGCTGCAATGTGGGAGGTGAATATAAATGGCTATTTTTTTTTAAAGCCCATACTACTTCAAGACAAGGTCAGTCCACCCAAGACATCATCATGTCAGCACTGCTTTCTGCATTGTTTGCAAGTGAAGGGTGATGCATCCCTAGAGACCAGATCCAAGATGCTCTGCGCTCCCAGGTTGTCCTCAGACTTTTCCTAAATGTAGGATTGGGTCCCACCAATTACCGTATATACATTTTATAGGCTCCACCCACAAGGGGAAGCTCCGCTTGTTTCCACCCTCCCTCTACTGTCACATTTGACACTTTTGGGGGGGGGGGGGGAGTGGGTACTTGGTTTTGACAGTTACCTGCTCCCACTGACAGTTACCCACTCCCACTCTTGGGTTTAGATTGCCAGAATGGGCAAGCTTGGGCAGTAAGGTACTGAAGCTTTGCCTGTCAGAACAGCCCAGTGTTTGGCTGTATATACCTCTTATGATAGAAACATTGAAGGCTGCCATTGCTGAGGTTAGATTGCACAGCCTTTACCCTGAACTACTGTCTTTAATACCTTTTAAGACTCGTACGCACAGGTGGTGGGAGAACAGTAAAGGCAGGTGGCTTGGCAATGGTTTTACTGCCCCCCCAACCACTCACCTTGACTAGCCATTCAGGGCTGTACACCTGCTGCGGCAAATATTAAATGTGATGCGGCTTTCTGGAGGCTTTCTTGCTTGCTCGCCCACTGAACGTAACCCAGTCATGTAAACAGGGCCAAGCAGATAACGCCCCGCTTGGATTTGTCTGCCGGGGTGGGTCGGCATTAGACTCAGGTACTTGTTTCAGGACAGTGACTGAAAATATATTAAAGCCAGAGGATCAGAATACCAACCAGGAGCTTGCATTTTCTGAAGAAAGTCGGCAGTAGCAGCCCCATAGTTCGCGCATTGCAGGTAATATTACTGCCAAAATGTTAATTAACATCCCTTTCTTCTTCTGTTAAAATAACCCCACTTTTCATCACTGGACATTTATCCTGCTACACTCATGGCTTTAGGCTGCAGCAAGGCAATAGCTGCCTTTACAGGCTACATTTCTTATCCCCCGTTGCTGTACAGAATATAAACAATCCCCTAATATCCTGAAAGAGTGTGTGGACCCCTAAATATGAGTCTCATACATATTTAGCATTTTCCACTCTTTAGTGCCAATTTTCATTTATGCGTGAGGAGATAACTCAGAAAATCACACAACCGGAGGCATAAGGTGCCTTTCACAAAGGAGTACCTCTAGCACTGCATTCCGCTTTGTGTACCACGGGCCACAGGGTAACTAAGGGTTGCAGCAAAGCAGAAGTTTTGTGGGTTTTACATTTATAGATGTCAATATACCTTCACGATGGGCATGAATGATCGAGAAGCTTTTTAGGTAGAGATATTATCCCTGTCCTTTCCTGCGATTTCCACACTGCCACCCTCTCGTCTCTCCCTTTCACTGTGTTTAAAGCTTGAGACCCGTTCTTTTTTTATTACTGTAAATGAACTATGTGTCCTTGTTTGTACTTGGTGTGAGAGGGTATTCATAACATTGGAAAGAATGTGTACTGGTGATGTTTCCTATAGCCACCAATCAGATTGCAGCTTTCACTTTACTGATGCACACAGGAGCTTACACTTTAGACCCCTTTCACACTGGGGCCGTCCATGCATTAGCGGTAAAGTGCTGCTTGTTTTATCGGCGATTTACCGGTGTTTAACCTGCCTTTTTTGGCCGCTAGCAGGGAGCGTTTAACCCCCGGTAGCGGCAAGAAGGGGTTAAAGATGTCTGCGTTTTCAAAGTGCTTTTCAGATGCTTCAGAAGCGCTGCCCGTTGATTGCAATGTGCGGGGGCATTTTGGGAGCCCAAACCGCCCCAAAGTTGCTGCTTTCACTACTTTTTCTATTGTCCCGCAAGGGCACCACCCCCAGTGTGAAAACATTTGGGCTTTCGCATTCGGGCAGCATGGGAGGTAGTTTTCAGGCACTTTACAGGTGCTATTTCTAGCACTAAAACGCTAAAAAACTGCCTAGTTGTTGTTGTTTATGTATATAGCGCTGTCATATTCTGCAGTGCTATTGAGCCATTCACATCAGTCTCTGCACCACAGGAGTTTTCACTCTGTCTCCACCATAGTCACACACTATTATTACAATTGTTATTATATATTTATATAACACTGTCATATTCTGCAATGTTGTACAGAGAATACTGAGCCATTGCCATCAGTCTCTGCCCTAGAGGAGCTTACGCTCTAATGTCCCCACCACAGTCACACAGTATTATTCTTTATTAATATAGGTCCGACATAATCCGCAGTGCTGTACAAAAAAAACTGAGCCAGTCATATCAGTCTCTTCCCCAGAAAAGCTTACACTCTAATGGCCACACCATTATTATTATACATTTATATAGCTCTGACATATTCCACAGCACTGTATATAAAAATCTGAGCCAGCCGCACCATTCTCTGCACCAGAGGAGCTTACGCTCTAATGTCCCCACCACAGTTACACAGTATTCTTATTTATTAATACAAGTCTGACATATTGCGCAGTGCTGTCCAAAAAAACACTGAGCCAGTCACATTATGCTCCGACAGGGCATCATTCTCTGCACCAGAGGAGCTTACACTTTAATAAGCCGCCCACCGCCGTCGCACTACATTTCTATAGCTTTGACATATACCGCAGTGCTGTACAGAGGTTTCTGAGACATTCACATTGGTCTCTTGAAGACGGATGAAACTGGAAAACAAGGAAGAAGCTTTTAGACATAGAAAAAGCATACAAAGACTACACAGATGGTGCTACTTCTGGAAAAGGAAACAGGGCCCCATATTCTGCTTTACCGCTGCAGTGTTAACCAATAAGCCGCTGTGTGAAAGTGAAGATGTAGATTGGTGGCGATGGGTTACAAATTCATGTATTACTTTCTGCTGCATCACTGAATACCCCTGTTAGTGTACACTGCTTCTTGTAGTTTAGTAGAATGGTTCTCATTTTTTTGATACTTCTAACAATTGACTGTGATTCCACTGAGGCACTGAACAAGCTTTGTCTGGGCAGGAGTACAAGCGCAAGCAGCTGGAGGAGCAGCGCCAGTCAGAGCGCCTGCAACGACAACTCCAGCAGGAGCACGCCTATCTGAAGTCGCTGCAGCAGCAGCAACAGCAGCAGCAACAACAGGAGAAGAAGCCCCTGTACCATTATAACCGGGCTGTCATGACCCCCAGTGAGAAGCCAGCCTGGGCCAGAGAGGTAGGTGTACTTATAGCCCCATGTATTCCTCCTTGTAGCCCCATCTACTCCTCACCTACATATCCCTGCTCAGTACTGTGTTTTAATTCTCCAGGTATATTTGTGATGTGTCTAATGACTGGGATATGGACAGAGAAGGCCATTTATTCATCATCACATTTGTAAACCACTTTCCTTGGGGAGTCAATAACCCGAAGGAAGCAGCCAGGTCTGAAGTCCCTACTTCAATAGCTGCCTGCTGTTTCTGGGTCCATGAATCATAAGCTTTTAGCAGGGATCCTTTTTAATGTCTGTAGGCAGCTTAAAGTTTTGTAAAGGCACAGTTTGTATTTTGTTATACTTACCTGATGTGTGCAATGAGCACTTAAGCAGCCCTGAGTCTCGTCTTGTCAGGTCCCTGGCTGGTGCTCCTAGGCTCCCCCCTCCCCGTCCAGTGCCCCCAAAGCAAGCTACTTACTATGGGGGCACTCGTGCATGCTCATTGCTAAGCCTGCACTATGTGTGTCTTGGCCCCGCTCACTGCTGTCTGCTAACTGGCTGTGATTGACAGCAGCGGGAGCCAATGGCCAATGAGAAGATCTTTTGCATATCGCTGGATGGAGATGGGACTCAGATAAGTTGGGGGGGGGGGGTGGCCTACAAGGTTTTTTACCCTAATTCAGAGAATGCATTAAGGTAAGAAAAAACCTTCTCCCCTTTAGAACTTCTTTATTATATGCTGTTTCCATGCAGGACAACTAAGCAGAAACCTGACTCCGCACGAAAGGAGCACATATGGCTTATGTTCCTTTGCAGACGGAGTACACATGAGAGCAACTTTGAAAAGCTGAGCTCCACAAGCAAAAGTGAAATCAGTCATAACATAAATACATGCAAAAATGCCCTAAAATGAATGTCTCCTTCCAGTGTTAAATGCCTTACTTTAACCTCTTTATGACCGCCCACCAAATATGTGCAGCAGCAAAAGGGTAGGCTTTAATGCCCATGAGCCGCGTTGCTGGGCAGCCGATGTTTATGTGCTGAGAGCGCACTCACGGCATACTCCCAGCACAAAGACTACTCTTCTAGACCAGGGATCTCCAAACTACATCCCTCCAGCTGTTGTGGAACTACACGTTCCTTGAGGCATTGTAAAACTCTGACATTGCAGACATGACTAGGTATGATGGGAATTGTAGTTCCTGAACAACTGGAGGACCACCATTTGGAGACCCCTGGTCTAGACTAAAGATCCGTAGCTGGCAGGACCGGCTTCTGAGCATGTGACCACTGTGATCGCTAATGCTTCTCACCCCACCCCCAGTGCTCTGAACTGTTTAGAGACACGGGCGGACAGGAAGGGGTTAAGGAATGTGTTTACTTTCTTGCTTGTTTCTGTCCTAGGGACCAGTCGCTGCTACTAATTGTGCTAGAGTAGGAGAGGGAATCCTTAAAGCGGAAGTATACTCGCCTTCAATCCAGTGATGCACCATCCCAGAAACTCCCTGCTGGTCACTGACCTCATCAGGCAGTCATCTTACTGGTCTTGATTGCTGCTGTCTTTGGCTGGGCCGAGATGACGTCACTCCCTCGCATACGGACAGGCAGGTTAAGTATTGCAGAAGAGTCAAAGCTTTTCTCTTCTGCATTGAAAATCCTGCCTGTCTGTCCATTCTAACTTCCTAGTATACATTTCCTCTCTTTCGCTCCATTGGGAGGCAATTGGCCCTTCAGAACAGCCAAATCCAGACATAAATATGAGAGAAGGGAAAAAGCAGAGCAAACCACCTTGTCTCAGAAACCTTAATTGGTATAATAATAAATATAGCAATATATCAGTAACAATTTATGTATTGTTACACTAATTCAGATTTTTATTGCTGTTTATGTCTCATTAGGGAAACTTTTCTTCACTTCCTTTCTCAGAGACACTTCAGGACGTGAGAGGAAATCTCTTTGAAGTGAAAATAAATCTCCCTTAGACAGTTGTCACCAGAACAAGTATACCTATTGGAAGACTTCCCCTTTCCTCCTGTTCCTGTGACATCTGTAAAATTGTGGATTTCTCATCACTTTCTGTCCCAAAGACATTGTACACCAGGACAAATTGAGAGGGTTAATCTCCCCAGCGAGGTCACGGACAATAAAAACCTTATAGGGACTCTAACCAATCCATCTCTGTGACAAAGCCCTGGTAGGTGGGGCGAAACATGTCAGGAGGCGTGGCCCGGAGCAACGCTGGCTGAGGCCATACACAGCCATATCTGCATATGAAGCACTGGGTTAGTCTTGATCGGCGTCATGCCCCCACATATAATCATCCAGTTACCCCACATATGTCCAAGCTTCTGAATTAGTGCCTGATGCCTGCTTCCTCTTTATGAATACTGGTAGGGACACCTGCTTTTAAGTGGCACTCCAAGTCCGCAAGTGATCACAAAAAAATAAGTTTAGGCTTCAAATACAATTTAAACATCCCAGAAAACACTTGTGTATAATACTGTACATATATACCGCCTATATCTGCATGACTATGTGGTACTTCACTTCACCAGGTGGAGGAACGCTCAAGACTGAATAAGCAAAACTCGCCTCTGTCCATCACTAAACTCAGCTCGGTGGATTTGTCGGGGCCACAGTCGCAGACGCCTCCCTCCCAGAGACCGCTAGATTTTCAGGACCATAAGGTATAATAGGCTGCAGACTTCTGTAACAGTGCCACCTTCAGGCAGTCTCTATATTTTACCACATGTCTTCACTTCGACCATAAATGAATTTTATTCAGTATACATAAAGTCTTGTCAAGATAAACCTGGGCAATCCAGACCAGGCATGTGAATTTGAATCTGAGGTTAACCTTGTGTCAGGATGACGAATAAACCCACAGATCTGGGAAGCTGAAGTCCTGCTCGTTTTTTTGAAGGGGGAAAAGTCTGGCTTGGCCCAGCCCATCCCAATTCCTGAGTCTTTTTTTTGATCCTTTAAAGCCCAACTCTGGTCTTTTTTTCTTTCAGAATAAGTAGGGTAGGGCTATAGTCTAACAACAGTACAAACAAATGGAAACCACCCCAACCTATAGCTTGCCTTTGCAGCAAGGAGCACATGGAAGGGCGATGTATGTAAAAAAAGAAACATTCCCAGCTCACTTACCAACCAGCATGCAACACACCCTGTCTAACAGTTTGTTTAAAACCAAGGGGTTTAGTTTGCACAGTGGCCACTTCACAGCATTCCATTATACTGCAGTCCTAACTCTATAAATTGTAAGAGCCTCCAAAGTTGGAGCACACCTTTAAGAAGGGGTGGGCTTCCTCCAGGCATACCTGCCCTTAATCTATGCAATTATTATGTATGTGCTCCAACTCAGGAGACTCAAAATTTGTAAAGTTAGGACTGCAGTAAACTGAGGGGGGCATGACGTGGCCCTGCAACTTGCACATATATTTGCAAATGTATGCAAACTAAACCCCCTTGGTTTTAATGTGATCTGTTAGACAGGACTATTCGGTTTGTTGCCGGCTGGTTGGTGCATGAGCTGCAAATAATTTTTCTTCGTTTTTTTTTAAAGGCCAATAGCCTGTCAGGGTTTTATTGCCATCTGCGTCCTATTTGGGGAAATTTCCTTTTACTTCCTGTCAAGACAGAAAATGAGGGGAAATCTCTCCAACAAGGTACAGACAAAAATAAAACCACATTTGTAGTAGAGTGAAGAAAGGGTTACAATTTCTAAAATATTTTATTGGGATGGGTGTCTCCCTGTCCTGATGACAACCACACTGTTTTTTTTTTTTGTTTTTGTTTTTTTGTACCGATGTCGCAGGTATAGGAAGTGAGAAACTCCTCCCCAATGAGGGTCACAGGAAAAAATATATATATTTTTTTTTTTAACCCTTCCCTGCTTTATCCGATACTAAAATGCACATTTGGATGAAGATTGGTATTGGTATAGGAAGTGAGAAACTCCTCCCCAATGAGGGTCACAGGAAACAATATTTTTGTCGCAGGTATAGGAAGTGAGAAACTCCTCCCCAATGAGGGTCACAGGAAAAAAAATATATTTTTTTTTAACCCTTCCCTGCTTTATCCGATACCAGTGGCGTAACTAGAACCTTCAGGGCCCCGGTGCAAAAAATGATGGAGGGCCCCCCTGACCTCCGGGCCAGGGCCCTTCCCACTGATCTCAGGGGCAGCAGGACCTGGATAGAAGGGGGAACAAATCCCCTCCATTTTCCTCATGCAGCCACTGAATGCCTATCAGAGGGAGAGGAGGAGAAGCAGAAATTTAGTGGCTGCAGGAGAAAAATGGAGGGGGATTTGTTTCTCTAAATGCCCCCCCCCCCATCCAGGTGGTCAGGGGCAACATGTGTGCTATTGCAATTGTAACCCCTGTAGTTGCGCCCCTGGGATGAGTGGGTGGCAGCGGTGTTGGTGGGGGATGGGATCAGTGGCGGTTGGGGAGGGATAGGATCAGTGTCATCGGTGGTGGGGGGAGGGATGCGTGGCAGCGGCGAGGGAGAGATGGGATGAGTGGCAGCGGTGGGGGGGATGGGATCAGTGGTGGTTGGGTAGGGATGGGATCAGTGACAACGGTGGTGGTGGGGGGATGGGATAAGTGGCAGCGGTGAGGGGGATGGGATCCGTGGCAAGGGTTGTGGTGGGGGGATTGAATGGGATGAGTGGCAGAGGTGGTGGGGGAATGGGATCAGTGCCAAGGGTGATGGTTGGGGGAGGGTGGGATGGGTGGTAGTGGAAGGGGGGGATTGGATGGGATGAGTGGCAGCGGTGGTGGGAGGATGGAATCCATGGCAAGGATGGTGGTTGGGGGCGGTGGGGAGGGGAATGGTATCAGTGGCAAGGATGGGGTCAGTGGCAGTAGTGGTCATGGTGGATCAGTGGCAGTAGTGGTGGTGCGGGGGGGGGGATCAGTGGCAGTAGTGAGGGTGGTGTGGGGGGGATCAGTGGCAGTAGTGGGGGTGGTGTGGGGGGGATCAGTGGCAGTAGTGGGGGTGGTGTGGGGGGGATCAGTGGCAGTAGTGGGGGTGGTGTGGGGGGGATCAGTGGCAGTAGTGGGGGTGGTGTGGGGGGTATCAGTGGCAGTAGTGGGGGTGGTGTGGGGGGTATCAGTGGCAGTAGTGGGGGTGGTGTGGGGGGTATCAGTGGCAGTAGTGGGGGTGGTGTGGGGGGTATCAGTGGCAGTAGTGGGGGTGGTGTGGGGGGTATCAGTGGCAGTAGTGGGGGTGGTGTGGGGGGTATCAGTGGCAGTAGTGGGGGTGGTGTGGGGGGTATCAGTGGCAGTAGTGGGGGTGGTGTGGGGGGTATCAGTGGCAGTAGTGGAGGTGGTGTGGGGGGTATCAGTGGCAGTAGTGGGGGTGGTGTGGGGGGTATCAGTGGCAGTAGTGGGGGTGGTGTGGGGGGTATCAGTGCAGTAGTGGCGGTGGTGTGGGGGTATCAGTGCAGTAGTGGCGGTGGTGTGGGGGTATCAGTGCAGTAGTGGCGGTGGTGTGGGGGTATCAGTGCAGTAGTGGCGGTGGTGTGGGGGTATCAGTGCAGTAGTGGCGGTGGTGTGGGGGTATCAGTGCAGTAGTGGCGGTGGTGTGGGGGGATCAGTGCAGTAGTGGGGGTGGTGTGGGGGTATCAGTGCAGTAGTGGGGGTGGTGTGGGGGTATCAGTGCAGTAGTGGTATGGGGGTATCAGTGGCAATGGTGGTGGTGTGGGGATCAGTGGCAGTGTTGATATTGAGGGATGGGTGCCACTCACTTGCAGATCACTCTGTTCTCCTTCCTTGCTGGGTCTTGCTTGGATGAGCAGTAGCACTGAGCAGAGGGGATGGGCGGGGCCTGTGAGTGCAGGCAGGGCCAAAGAAGATGGGCGGAGACTGTGCCTGTGAGTTCAGGCAGCGAGTATGGGTGGAGAGGATGGGCGAAGTGGGCGGGGACTTTGCCCCTAAGTGTGGGATGAGAGGATGGGTGGAGAGGATGGGCGGAGCCTTGCAGTGTGCCCGTGAATGCGATCAGTAAGGCTGGGCGGATCGGCAGGAGAGGATGGGCGGAGCTCCCCGTGAATGCAGTGTCCCCGTGAATGACTGTACTTTGTCCCAGGCGGCGGCGGGCCCCCCTACAGTGGTGGAACCAGAGGGCCCAGTCGCCAATGCGACTGGTGCGACCCTGGTAATTCCGCCACTGTCCGATACTAAAATGCACATTTGGATGAAGATTGGCTTTTTTTGTGAAAGGTAGCCTTGCTGACCAATTGGGAAAGTTTGAAGAGGAATCCAGAGATAACAAGTTGACATGCCATAGGGACCAATTCACAGTTGCGTTCGAGGCCATGTGCGATTACATGCGGGAATTCAAGGTGATTCGCCACAGCAAATCGGGTCCACTCGCATGTAATTGCCCATGGAGACGATCTGCGTCCTGGGTTAGTCACTCGCAGGTAATCGCTCCATAAGTGGTCCCGATTCGCTGTGGCTAATTGCCATTTATTATCTTCTCACCCAGCTAGCTGTCGCAGTAAAAAAAAAAAAAGTGGCTGTGCAGGGCGCCGCCCACCTGGCCTTGGCAATTATTCACAGTGTTCTGTGAATGGAAAACTACAAGTCCTGACAGCCTTTGCGGCTGTTGGCTTATAGTTCTCAATGAACTACCATGGCGCTGTGAGCGATGTGGTAGTTTGATTCTTCCTTTTAGCGTGTATCAGCATAGGTTTAAGGCACACCCCTCAAGATCGCTCAGGCCTGGTTATAGGCTGCTCAGGCACTGAGAATTGCATTGTGGGATGAGATGAGGAGGGGGGGGGGCTGCTCCATTGTCCAAATCTCTGGAGTTATCTGAAAGAGGGGATTTTCTTGCAGAAAACTTAATTTGGCACTTTAGCTTCATTTTTATTTTTAATAACAGTAAAGGTTACTTTAAATAGCTAGAGATTTTTAATGTTTCAATCACTGGTTTTTGTTTTTAAACTATATTAACCCCTGAACACTATCAAATTGAGATGCCTTTCCTCATTTGAAAGTCCTGAGAATTACAAATTTTCTCCTGCACGAGTTTAACCATTTTCCACAGAAGTAATTGTGTCGTCAGTATGTGACTTCACTCAGTCTGGCTAAATCTACCGCCAATCCATTGTAGGTCATCATAATTCATATCCATGGTAGGGTGTCTCATTTCAGACCTTGTCATTCATTTTTTTTTTTTTTTTTCTTCATTTGACTGTATAATTCTCACCAGTGACAAGCTGTTTCATTCAAATCGCTTATTTATTCTCCTGGGATACACTGGGGCTGACTTTAGCATCTTAGGACTGCTAATATAGAATGCAAGACTGTGAACAGCTTCATAACAAATTTAAGCACCAGTGGCAAATGCCTGAGGAGTATGCTGAAAAGGGTACGTTTTGGGGAGAAGAGCCTTTAAAACTAGTTGAATGCCTTTTACAAACCAGCCAATGTGACTTAAAGTGGTTGTACCTGTTTATTTGCAGTCTTCTCTTCTCTACAGACGTTCAAAGTACTGAATTTATAAAGCATGTCTGAGCTGGCAAAATGCAGAAGGAGGGTGGGGAGCTAAAACATATCACTCTGCAGAACTCAGCGATAAGAGTTCTGATGGCTGATTGGAGGAAAGAGATGCCCCCCCCCTCCCTCTTTACACAACACACAAGAACAGAGCTGAGGCTGTCCATCATCTGGAGCCCCCTCTCCGTCACCATTTTTCTCTTGGTGTCAGAAATCATGCTGATAGCAGAGGAATGAAGCAGCAGACAAAAATGACACTTGGTGCTCTTAATTTAGACAAGTAGACACTACAAAGGGATATGCTTTATTCATATTTCATGTCTGAGGTTTACAACCACTTTAAAGCCCAATTTTGGGAATGACCGTATTTATCGGTGTATAACACACAGACGTGTAACACGCACCCCAATTTTAGGAGGGAAGTTTAAGGAAAAATACTTAAATTTTAAATAAAGTACCTTGAAGCAAAATTAGGGTCACAGCTCATCAATGCATCCTGCTCAGAGACCATCTGCAGCTTTTAAATTACCTATCAATGCAGCCTGTTCAGTGCCCATCTGCAGCCATTAAATTGACCAACAATGCAGCTTGTTCAGTGCCCATCTGCAGCCTCACCTTTACCATCATTGCAGCCTCGCCAGTGTTGGATTATCCCTGCTGTCCCAGAGGGAAGAGGAGGAGCGAGCGCCGCTGAATTACACAGAGCCGCGATCTCCTGTGTACCCGACGCTCCGTCATTCACAGCCACGCCTCCTGGCCCTGCTCATATGATAGACAGAACAGTGGCCCAGGAGGTGTGTCTGTGAGTGACAGAGCGCCGGGTACACATGAGATTGCGGCTCTTTGTAATTCAACAGCGCTCGCGCCTCTTCCCTCAGAAACGGCAGGGATCGGTGTATAGCACGCACCCACGATTTTAAGGGGGGGAAAAATGCATGTTATAGGACGATAAATATGGTGCATAAAACTTGCAGTGGGACCATCCTGCACAGCAATGTTTAAATGCTTGTTAACTCTAAGCCCTTGTACACACGGTCGGAGATTCCGACGGAATGTGTCCGATTAGAGCGTTTTGTCTGAGATTCCGACTGTGTGTGGTCTACATCGGACTGTTTCCGTCGGACCAAATTTTCCAACTTGCCGGAAATATTTTCCGACAAAATGCTCCGATCGGACATACTCCGATCATGTGTAGAGAATTCCGATCGGACAAAGTGCCACGCATGCTCAGATCAAATTCCTACATCAAAGCTATTGGCTACTAGCCTGAACATAGTCCCGTCGTAACGAAATAACGTCATCACGTTCTAAACGATTGGACATTCCGACAACTTCGTCCGACCGTGTGTATACAACAGTTTTGGACAAAATCCGTCAGAAAAATCCGACGGATTTGGTTGTCGGAATCTCCGACCGTGTGTACAAGGGCTAAGAGATCAGGGATAAGGTGTAATGCCTTACTCCTCTATCTAGCAGTCTCCCTCCATCTGTGGGACTAGTTCCCCCAAGCCTTTACTAGAAGACTCTGGGTTACCAATGACATCATCAGGTGTAGTGCAGAGCGAATAGCCCTAAGTTGTATGTGAGGACAACGAGGGTCCATCCACAAATTGCAGTGGCAGAGAGCGCCGAGGCGAAAAGTAAGTATTTCGACTAACGAGGGAGGTGTGTCTAAAAAGTTTGGTGAATGGTCTGATATCTTAGCGGCAACATGGGCCAGGCTCATACACATGGTTGTCCAGAGACACATTGCGAAGTGCCACCTAGCGTGGAGTAATGTGACCATCAGGGTAACCCCCGCTGAGGGCAGTCGAACAAAGTCAGTGTGAGAGGTAGATTCACCGTGCAACAGAGCAACACGTGAACATCAAGTTCTGCTACAAATTGGGGAAAACCGCGGCAAAGACACATTAAAGTGGTTGTAAACCCTTACAAACCACTTTGACCTACAGGTAAGCCTAGATTAAGGCTTACCTGTAGGTCCAAGCAATATCTCCTAAACCTATATGGTTTAGGAGATATTTGCCCGAAAACGGGCTCCGCTGTCTACGGCGCATGCGCCGTAGACAGCGGCGCGCAGGCGCACTGAACGCGGCAGTTCCAAAAATGGAGCTGCCGCATTTGTCGACTCCCGTGCGCATGCGCGGGAGTGACGTCATCGCGGCTTCGCCGAATGACAGCGGCGGAGCTGCGAGACGCCACCAGCAAGATGGATGCGGCGGACTACAGGGGACAGCGCGACTTCGCTGGCTCCTGTGTTAGGTAAGTGACACATAATGGGCTACTATGCGATGCATAGTAGTCCATTATGCTTTACCTTTGCAGGGAAAAAAAGAGGAAGTAAACTCATCAGGGTTTACTTCCTCTTTAAATGTTGGTGCAAGTGTACGAGATGGAAGTCGTGAGCAGAAAATCTGTTTAGGACTTGTTCAAACGCTTTCACAACAGGAAGCAAACGACAGGTTGAGTCAGCCGGGTCGGCAGAACCCTAGACATGATCGAGTGAGCGTGACAAATGCTGGCACGAGATTGGCGACTGACACTACGATGGATGGCGGAAGAATTGGGCATTAGGAAAGACACGGTACGCACCATCGTCCGTGAAGATTTGGGTAAACAAAAGATCTATTCCCGATTTGTGCCCCAAAAGCTGACAGATGAACAGAAAGCAAAACGGATGGAAACCTCTGGAGATTTCATTGCCGTGGGTGACCAGGATCCATCCTTTCTGCCAACCATCATCACAGGGGATGAGACCTGATAATATCCGTTCCATCTGAAATCCAACGGCAATCAAGGGAATGGCATTCACCGTCTTCCCCATGACCCGTAAAGAGTTGCTTGCACAAGTCAAAGGTAAAGAATTCATGAAAGGAGCACGTTTTGCGGAAATGGCCACAATGCAAGAATGTGTGACAGCGGTTCTGCGATTGATACCTAAAGAGGCCTTTGACCATTTCCAAAAGCTTTCTGAACATTGCCAAAAGTGTGTTGTAAAGGATGGGGATTAATTTGAAAGCTAATAAAGGTAATTTGTTTATTCTATTTGTTTTCTGATGCCATTCACCAAACTTTTTAGACACCCCTCATATTCCTCATCCCCTTGAATTAACACATATTTAACTTTTGCAGTGCAAGGGTAATTGGGCTTGAATACTTTGGTTTTGCAGTTTCGTGTGGCACAAATATCAAAAATACCAAATGGCATACCTTCTTCTAAGCCTTTAAATCACAATCAAATTCTCTTAGGTCTCCTGAAGATGTGTGGCAGGTGGGAATTACACTCAGCACCTGTTACATTACGGCCATAAGTAATGTATGCACAGGTTACTCTAGTTTCCAGGATCATTTTTAAATTTTTGGAGATGAAGCTGACTGATCCCAGAAAAATATTTTGGAAATGTACATGAGGGAAGGTTATTTATTTGTTCTATGTACATACAGTGAGGGAAAACTGTATTTGATCCCCTGCTGATTTTGTACATTTGCACACTGCCAAAGAAATGATCAGTCTATAATTTTAATGGTTGCTTTATTTTAACAGTGAGAGACGGGGAAAAAAAAAAAATATATAAATTGATTTACATTTTGGGTGAAATAAGCATTGATCCCCTATCAATCAGTGAGATTTTTGGCTCCCAGATGTCTTCTATACAGGTAACTCTCTTAAAGGAAGTGCTCCTAATCTCAGCTAGTTACCTGTATAAAAAAAACCTGTCCACAGAAGCAATCAGATTCCAATCTCTCCACCATGGCCAAGACCAAAGAGCTGTCCAAGGATGTCAGGGACAAGATTGTAGACCTACACAAGGCTGGAATAGGCTACAAGAACATCGCCAAGCAACTTGCTGAGAGGGAGACAACAGTTGGTGCGATTATTCACAAATGCAAGAAACACAAAATAACTGTCAACCCTCCTCGGTCTGGGGCTCCATGCAAGATCTCACTTCATGGAGTTTCAATGATCATGAGATCAGTGAGGAATCAGCCCAGAACTACACAGGATAATCTTGTCAATGATCTCAAGGCAGCTGGGACCATAGTCACCAAGAAAACAATTGGTAACACTATGCTGTAAAGGACTGAAATCCTGCAGTGCCCGCAAGGTCCCCCTGCTCAAGAAAGCACATGTACAGGCCTGTCTGAAGTTTGGTAATGAACATTTGAATGATTCAGAGGAGAACTGGGTGAAAGTGTTGTGGTCAGATGAGACCAAAATCAAGTTCTTTGACATCAACTCAATTCGCCATATTTGGAGGAGGAGGAATGCTGCCTATGACCCCAAGAACACCATCCCCACCGTGAAACAAGGTGGAAACATTATACTTTGGGGGTGTTTTTCTGCTAAGAGGACAGGACAACTTCACCACATCAAAGGGATGTTGGACAGGGCCATGTACTGTCAAATCTTGGGTGAGAACCTCTTTCCCTGAGCCAGGGCATTGAAAATGGGTTGTGGATGGGTATTCCAGCATGACAATGACCCAAAACACACAGCCAATGCAACAAAGGAGTGGCTCAAGAAGAAGCACCTTAAGGTTCTGGAGTGGCCTAGCCGGTCTCCAGACCTTAATCGCATAGAAAATATGTGGCAGGAGCTGAAGGTTTGCTTTACCAAACGTCAGCCGTGAAACCTTAATGACCCTGAGGGGATCTGCAAAGAGGAGTGGGACAAAATCCCTCCTGGGATGTGTGCAAACCTGGTGGCCAACTACAAGAAACATCTGACCTGTGTGATTGCCAACAAGGGTTTTGCCACCAAGTACTAAGTCATGTTTTTCAAAGGGGTCAAATGCTTATTTCACTCATTAAAATGCAAATCAATTTATAACTTTTTTCTGCATTTTTTTGTTGTTTCTCACTGTTAAAATAAACTCACCATTAAAATTATAGACTGATCATTTCTTTGTCAGTGGGCAAATGTACAAAATCAGCAGGGGTTCAAATACTTTTTCCCCTCACTGTAATGTGCTGCTTGTTCAGCACTGCTATGCAGGAAGCATACAGTATATGGCATAAGTAAACATGCTTTGCTCTCATGTGCAGATGCATTTACAGAAACATTTTTGAAAGGATTACTCACTGACAGGGTTATCTGTGTTCTGCTTATCATATTTTTGTACATATCTAAAAAAAAAAAAAACAATTAAGCCAACCTGCATGTTGCATATGCAATACACACTAATATGTACATAAAGAACCCACTTCTCCTTCAGCACCCTGCCACCCCTATGTGCTTCTGCAGCCCTATTCCTAGAGTTCCTATGGGAATTCCAGCTTTTAGACAGCCATTTGAGTGACCTCCTCAGCACCTACCCCCACCCATGTGACAGTTCTGAGGGCTGGTGATTGACCACTTAGACGCTAAGTCCTGCATTATGGGAAGAGTGCAATTGTGTGCTCCATTTTCTGAATTGCACATTTTTTTTTCTTCTTGTGGCTCTGTAGGGACTTGGTGAGGGAAGGAGAAGCCTTACGTTGGGGGTCTGTGAAACCCGTACTGTAGTTTTCACCCTATGTGCAAAGTAGCTTCTGTGTGTGGCTGCAGAAAAAAAAAGTATTTCCATTAAAAGGATGTGTGTCAGAATTCCAGACAAAAAGATAAAACGTACTAAATTAGTGTGTTCTTTTTTTACCTGCAAAATTTGTAATTCAGCCAGTCCTGGAATTCACATTACTGTGTCAGACTAGCCAGTTGGGATGCCCTGCTGCTCATTCATAGCTTCCTGTGTCACCTGATACAATACAGCTTGACTAGCCTACAGGGCAATTCCATTTGCACTGGCAGTATTTAATTGCACATTTATTCATATCTAGTGAGTACATACGTGGACTAAAGGATGCTTCCTAAATATCTGACAGGTGTTGTTCTTTAAAGGGTTATTTCACTTTTACTAAAAAAATGCCTATCCAGGTAAGGGGCACCTTTTTAAATAAAAACAAACAATGCAGCTTTGGTGGCCAAAGATAAATAATGTCCTTACTATAGGTGTAGGTCATTTACATACCATCTCTGGGGTCTTTGAAAGGTATCGTCCTGTCCCATCCTTTCTTGTTGCTAGGATGTTGCTAAGACACTCCCAGCCATTCAAACCCCCTTATATGCACTTTCTCTCTCTACTGTTGCACTAGCTTTGTGTTCAGTAATGCTGTGACGGAGGAGATAGTGCACCACACATGTGCGGGGGGTGGGAGCTTGCTCCTGTAATGGTAGGGCTGAGCACTAACAGCTGGCTTTTTCATAGCAACAAGGCAGGATGAAATGATGCCCCTTCGCTGGGAGTTTTTCAGCCTGGCTTTGGGAGGTACATAAATGACCACACCTATAGCAAGGGCATTATCCAACTTTATTTAAAGCTGCATAGTTTGTTTCATCTACAGACACCCATTATCTGCATAGATAGTTTTTTGTTAACCCCCCTGACGGTATTCCCAAGTCTGGCTCGGGATGGAATTTTTATACCAAAAGAGGTAACCCTGAGCCAGACTCAGGACCACATCGCTGGATCCAGGAGGACGCTTACTTACCTTCTCCCCTGGATCTAGCGATGTCCCCGCGCTGTACGAGCGGGCCGTGTCTCAATCGATCTATCACGGAGCCGATCTCCGTTCCCTGTGAACGTTGCGACGCACGGGGACGGAGATCTGAGCCAAATTCAAAAAGTGAAACGCTCACTATACATACAGTATAATGTAATCTTACAGTTTACATTGCTGTATGTAATAATTTCACATCCCCTTTGTCCCTAGTGGTCTGCTCAGTGTCCTGCATGCAGTTTTATATTATAAAAACTGTTCTTTATGCCTGGAAACTGGAGATTGTCCATAGCAACCAATACTGTGCCTTTACATCAAAAATGATTTTAGAGCAGCTAGAAAACAGCGATAATAAATTGTAATCACTTGCAGAATTGAGGGATAGCGATTTGTGGGGAGATCCGTCATCAAATATTGAAAAGTAATAATGACAGTGACAATTCTGCAACTGGGAAAATTTCTGTGTTTTTGATTACATTATTGAATAATTTTTATTATTGTTATATTATTATTTGGTACACTTATTTATAATTATTTTTTATATTATAATTTATGATTTAATTTTTCAAACTTTATCATACCCGGGATGTCTGCTAGACTCTGGTTTGGACAGATTTAAGTGAGTTATTGCTAAGAATTACAGGACTACAATATAAAACGCCAAATTTTCATGCAAAATAATTGTACTGCTTTTAGCACCTAAAATCCGAAATAATCGTACCGCCAGGGAGGTTAAACTAATCCTATAAGGAAAGGATAAGCATCTCAGAATCTCTGTGTTAGTCTTTCAGTCATTCCATTCACTCATATGCTCATTCCATCATCCATATCTCCTTCAGCCACTCCGAAATGTTCCACAGAACCGCATAGTCCTCAAACCTAGTCCCCGACCAAATTCCCTTCAAGATCCAGCACCTGCTCCCAGTCGTCAGCCAGCCATCGCCCCTCCTGTCTCTCGGGGCCAGCTAGCCCGTCAGAGTTCAGACCCCTCACCGGAAGGGGTTATGCCCTCCAATCGACCAGACAGGGGACCCTGGGTGAAAATGGAACCAGAGGCCCCACCTCCTAAGGTAATGGGGCCATGGCGTACCTTTGCTTGCCATAGGTTCCTGTCCATTCTGAGTCTTCCTTCTCTTATTCTGCTTCTAATTCTTCATCTCGTATCTGTTACTGAAAACTTTTACTGGATTTTCCAGCTGAGCTCTTGAACACAGTCTAAGCTACTGCTGCATCTTCATCTAATCCTGTGTTTCCCAAACTTTGGTTAGTTGTGTAACTAGTCCACGAACATCCATTTACTCACATGTATTCTCAGTGTCATCAGTTCAAAGTGTTCATTACTAACCTCTAAGGGTATCATTGGTCAGAAAGTTTATTTTTTATTTTTATTTTTTTAAACTTCTTTATTTAAGGGAAGCAACATTGCTATGCATCCAAAAGAGTACAGAGTCAAAACTGTTAACATACAATGATACACAATCTGGATCAAAGATCTATCAGAATGATGTAAGGGAATATGATTACCCATCACTGGTTCACATTACCCTCTTTGGGAAACACTTTTCTAAACTTTTCTTTTTTTAACTTTTCTTAACCGTTCTTTTTGAATACTCTCTTGGTTGAGTGTTTTGTCAACTGTAATGCCAAGGGTCCGTTTACACTTGCTTCAAAATGTGGCATTGGACATGCTTCTTTAAAGCACTCTGAATGCCAATCAAGGTGCCTGTCACTAAATATAATTGTAAGCTTGCAGTCCAGTTTACATGTGGTGGTTGCTTTACTTTTAAATGATACCCCATGTTGCTTTCTTGGTGCTTTTAAAGCATCTTCAAATCCTCCATCGAAGTCTATGACAAAGATTACTAACAGCACTGAAAGCTTTTGATGGGCTTTTATTCAGTTTGCTTTGTTTTGGAGGTATTGCAGGTATGAGATATCCAAGGATGCACTGGGAAACCAACAAGTGAACTGGAAAGATGTTATCAGCAGTCACTTTCAGTTTGTGTATATATAGTCTGGAGCTGTCTGGTGCAGAGATCACATCTGGTGTACAGCGAGGGACAGCAGGACAGTGAGTGGGGCTCGGTTTGGATTGGAGCAACTAGCGGACTCCATATGTGCTGTGCAACATGGGAATGCTATAGAGGAAAGTAAGCAGGGACTGGAGAGCGAGGACTGATTAGCGGAGGATCAGTAAAGCTGGCAAACAGGAGTAGGGGAAACTAGCAATGTCGCACGTACGTGGTGCACAGCATGGGGACACTATAGCAGGGGGAGAGCAGGGCCAGAGAGAGAGGAGGAGCAGCAAACCAGAGGATCAGCTGAGCTGCGGGTTACTACTGATCGGGAGATCCACAGAGCTGTAGGTACTACTGATCAGGGGATCAGTAAAGCTGGGTGGGGGTACTACTGATCAGAGGATCAGTAAAGCTTGGTGGGGGTACTACTGATCAGGGGATCAGTATAGCTGGGGGTACTACTGATCAGGGGATCAGTATAGCTGGGGGTACTACTGATCAGGGGATCAGTATAGCTGGGGGTACTACTGATCAGGGGATCAGTATAGCTGGGGGTACTACTGATCAGGGGATCAGTATAGCTGGGGGTACTACTGATCAGGGGATCAGTATAGCTGGGGGGTACTACTGATCAGGGGATCAGTATAGCTGGGGGGTACTACTGATCAGGGGATCAGTAAAGCTGGGGCTACTACTGAGTGGATCATCAACAAATCTGGGGGTACTACAGAGTAGAGGATCTTCGGAATGAGGGTAATGATGAGCTGGGGGTCTGCAGAACGAGGGTACCAATGAGCTGGGGATCTTCTGAGTGGGGGGTACTACTGAGCCAGGGTTCTACTGGCCCCTTTAAAACAAATAGAAAATCAACACATACACAGGGCATTTTCTGAGCTTCATTAAAGCTTCAAAAAAAAGCATCACCAAAGCATCAAAAACACCTCATAAAAGCATGTTGAAGCAGTGAGAACTTTAATGTGTGTTTTAAAGTCGAAGCAAGTGTAAATGAGCCCTAAAAGATGGTGGTGCTCAACCAGCTACATGCAGCTCCTTAAACTTTTTTGAAATAAGAGAATACCCTTTATGTTCAGTGTTTTTATTGTGCTTCACGATGCTGAAAAATATTAGGAAAGAAAGATTAATTAAAGCAGAAGTAAACTCCATTGTTTTGGGCAAGTGTATATTTCACAGGGCATGTGCTGTATTGTGTACACAGAACATTAAAAAAAAAAAATTGCTAGGGCAAACGGGAAGCAGTTTTTGTCAGAAGAGATTTTGCATGTTTCTTCTGCCACAAATCCTTGCCTCCTAGCATTTTTTATTTTCAAAGCTTAATATATAACTAAAGGCAATTATTTTTTTCGTTCGTTCTATTAGAGAGTCCCAATTAGAGAGACTCACCCTCTCTATTTGTCCTGTTTACCATTACCATTGAGAGTAAAAGAAAATCCCAAATTTTGGCTTGCCCCCAGAACAGTAATAGAGGGAAAATCATCCAATGGGGAACACTAGCTCTGGTGACCTAAGGGTCCAAGGGATTCCCTTAATTTGCAGGGATTTCCTCCAACTTCCTGTTTTGGTTATGGGGAAGGAAGTGAAGGGAAATCTCCCAATAGGACTCTGATGGAAAAAATAACCTGACAGGGCTTATAACCCTCCCCTTAAGCCCCATACACACAGACCGCATATCAGGCGGTATTGGCCTGTTCAATAGAAATTTGCCGACATTCGGCCCATGTGTACGGCAGCCAGTCCTCCAGAAACCAGCTGACCGTGCAGCTTCTGTGGAAGGGGCATGACCAAAAAAGGTTTGGTGATCAGCGTTCTCAGCCAATGGCTGAGAGTGCTGACAGGTGTGTTCTAGAGGGGGGGGGGGGGGGGGGGCGGAAGTTTAACTGTCAGAACACAATATCTCAATGGGAAGATCACTGTACTAACATTGGCTTCTTAGTATAGGATCTCCTAAGCTAATAGTGAGTACCAGCTTTACTTTTTGGCACCTAATGGCAAAAATAAAAATTAATTCCCAGTCCACTTCAAGGAAAGGTGTGAAAAAAAACCTACCTTTTGTCTAAAAATAGGGTAATGCTGCCCCCCTGCTTTGCCTGGTCACAGGACCAAATGCCAAGACTTGGCATTGCAGGGAATAGGGGCCAGCTTGATTCAAGGTCCACCTCCCCATCTTATAATTAGAGGGCAGGGGAATATTGACAGTGGCCAAGCACTGGAAGCAATGCAGTGTGACTGCAAGGCTAGACTGCTCAAAGAATTGATGCTTGCTGCAGATTATAAAGTTAGGCTGGCCATACATGGTCGAATTTTGAAAGCATTTTCTTTTGAAAATCAGAAATTTTGTGCGTTTTGTGATCCGATGGCGCCACCATTGATTCCGAAATTCAACCAACCAAGCCTTCAATTTCACCTCATGTTGCTACAGAAGAGAATTTTCGTGGATGGGAATCTAATTTTCTTTCCAGGAATTTTATTTTCTCGCACATGGGCATTTTTTTTCGATTACATTTCTCACACGATTCTCCCATCACTGATTAGAAAAATCGTTTGTTTTTCTAAAAAGTTCCAAAATGCCAAATTAGTCAAATTCAATGGCCGCACCAAAATCAGCTGTTGCTGCAGCCCACTAATGGTGCGAAATATGAACGAAAATTCTTAGATAAGATATTCTAAAGAAAATTCTTTCTTTCCAAATTCGACCCGTGTATGGCCTGCCTAATTCATTATTTTGCAGAACTGTAACATTGGAGCTTCAAATTTATACAGAACAGCAGTTTTCCTTTAATTTTATATACGTTACTATTAATTATTTTTTTTTTATAAGATCATATTCCTTCATCCAAAGAAACCATGACTTTGAAATTGAGAATTAAATCAAATATGTACCCCATAGGTGTTCTAACCACCATACTTGGCTCTACTATTAAAGTCTGATCGTACCCTTATATTTTAGTCCTGGTTAAGACCCCTAATATCAATAATGAGATTGTTACTGTATTAGAGCTTAGGTGCTACACAGAACAGGGTCTAAACTAGCTATTAGTAATAAAGCCGTAATATTGAGAAGCAACATAAAAACTAGAACAAGTGACATTCTTAACAGACATCAGGGGCTGCATTTGAGGGCCACAAAATGTAACTGGTTGTGCACCATTGTACTAAGATCTACCATTCCTCCTCCAAAGTTCTCAGAGTTTCACATCTTCTGCTTTCTGCATAACAAGTTTGTCTTTATGTCGTCCTAGAGGTTTTCTTCTATGTTTTACCATTGGCTTCTTTTTCCCCCCTCCATAATCCTCTATATTCAGTGTTTTGCATTGGAGCTTTTTCTTCTACTTCTGGATGCAGCGATTAGTCATTAAGGGAATTTTCCACTTCTTCCTGAACCTACTTCCTCTTCTATTTCTGTCATAAGAAAAATACTGAGCTTGCAACTGCTGACCTTCTTTTGAAAATTGATTTATTTTTTTTCTTCAATAAATGTCTTAATTCCAGAGGATTGGTCTGTTTTTATTTTAAAAGCAAGCTACTGTGTCCAACCTAGCTTTATTTTTCTTTTAGGTTCCACAGAGGACGACGTCCATAGCTACAGCCCTGAATACAAGTGGGTCAGGTGGGAACAGACAGGTCCAGGCTGTGAGAGCCAGGTAACTAGCATCTGCTGCATCTAATGCCATGTACAAACAACTTTCCAGCAGACTAGATCAGACGGAATCAGTCTGTCGGACAATCCGATCGTGTGTGGGCTAATCCGATCTTTTTTCGTTTAATAAAATCAGACGGACCTAGAAATAGAACGTTTCAAATCCGTCCGACGGACTCGATTCATATCGGGGAAAACCGTTCGTCTGTATGCGACCAAATATGACGCAAGGGAAGCTACTGGCTATTGAACTTCCTTTTTTAGTCCTGTCTTACGTCATCATGTTCAAAACAAACAGACTTTCGAATGGACTTAGTCTGTTCGTGTGTGGCCAAGTCCATTCGTTCAGAAAGTCTGTCGGAACTCCGCCGAAAGTCTGTCGTGAAGACCATCGGACCTAGTCTGCCGGAAAGTCCGGTCGTGTGTATGCGGCATCAGAAAAGCCCCAATCGATACGACTTAGGGCAGGGGAAGCTGGTACATTCCTTAAGATCACTTTGTCTGAAAGTCTATATAACTGTATCACTTAAGAAGTGTAAGACAGGCAACCACACAATGAGACTGGAAAAGAAGCAGTTTAACCTTGAGCTGTGTAAACTCAGGTTTTACACTGTTGGGGTGGTAAGTATGTGGAACTCTTACACAATCTTGGTGGTGTCCGCAGGAAGTATGGATAGTTTTAAAAGACTCTTGGACATGCATCTTAACGAAAAACAATATACGGGGACATGGGAAATTATTTTCTGCACACACACCAACACACAGGTTGAACTGGTTGGACTCTTGTCTCTATTTCTTTATTCAACCCCCCTAGCTTTTCTGCCTGAGGCCATCTTGATTAAGGGCAAATGATTAATGTAGCATTTACTTCCTGGAATCCATCTGCCCTTGGCGTAAGCATGCAGGTAGGAGAGGGTGCTTAGCTAAGAAAACCCCTCCTCCTCTCCTCTCCTCCTGAAGACTCTGGGGATGTATGACATCAATTGCCTAGGCAAGAAACCAGGAAGTAACTGAAGTAATGTAAAAAAAAAAAGTTTAAAACAAGTAAATATGATATACTTTCCTTTCTATTTACTAATGCTAGCAGCAAGAGGATTAAAGTAATGTTGATTGGGAGAGTGAAATTCCACTTTAAAGCTGAGATAGACTGACTTGTACTTTAACAGTCCCCATCCTCACCAGTGCTGTCATCTTCTGCTGGGTATTGGTATTCATTGGACGGCACGGGATGATGTCACTTTTCCACATGCACAGAATACAGTCATCCTAGCATATAGGGACCATGCCAGCAATGTAAGCTGAGCTTCGCATGCGCGGCTCAGTTTACATGCCAGAAAAGACATCGAACTAGCAGGTAGGTATATTTATTGGAGAAAAGACTTTGCATGTCTCGTCTGCAAAGAGCCTGCCTGCTCGCAGTATTTGACAGCGGAACTTTTATTTTTGCGTTAAGCCTTGCAATAGCCATTGTGCACCAATTCAGCCCAATCTGCTTTGTTGGGGTTCTGGTGATCTGGGAATGCCATTGACTGACCTGTTTGTAGAGATATTTTCAAACATACTCTCTACATGCTCTTTGCAGTATCAAACAAGCTTTCAATGGTTGATAGTAATTGGCCACCTATTTCAACTTTTACAGGTAGACACTAAAATTCCAACAAAGTATAATCGATTAATACCCTTTATACACCCCTCCCAGACTTGTTTCTTCCTCAAACAATGCCACATTCACTTGTGTAGCGGCCATAACCCGTTGCAGGGTTGCCTTGACTTTATGGGCTTACCAGTTACCTTCTCTTGGCCTGCTCTTCCACTTCTAGGGTTTCCCAGGGTTGATACCCAACGACTTGAATACTGACACAGATAAAGTCCCCTTTAAAAGGTTTTATTTTGCAGTAAGAACTCTCAATTAACACAGTCTCTTAGGGAACAGAGGGCATGGGGGAAGAACTCAGGCACCTTGAACCTCAGGTCTAGCAAAGTCTCTGTTTCCACCCAGAGAGTAGCCATTCGCAGCTGGGCACTTCAAGGCTGAACAGATCTTTAGCCAGAGATCATGGCAGTCAGCACGTTGACTCAAAACTTGAACAATCGACTAAGGGTGAACAGGAACCTTTTTCCTCCATAAATGGAACGTTTCCCGTCTCCTCGATGGTACTGGAAAAGTGTGAATTCGTCAATGTCCTCCTCAGCTCAGTAACCAGGCACTTCTCAGGATGCCACTTGCCGGCCCTCCTCCGAAGACTCCTCCCCTGATCACTTCCACGAGCTGCAGTGTCCCTCCAAGCCGAGAGCACACCCGGACACTTTGAATCTTCCTTCAGTTACTGCGCCTCGGACCAGCAGGTTCCGAGACTCGGGAACGGACGGATCCCTACCCCAGACCAAGCAGGTCTATCAGGGGCCACTGACAGGAACATGTTGTGGGATGTCGAACACCCCGTGACCGGGACCCCTCACGGGGCTACCCTGGTCCTGGAACCAGACTAGACCACACGGGTCTCTCGAAAAACTCCGGAGCCCTGAACACATGACCCACACCCCTCTTAAGTACCCCTTCCCAGACTCCTCAGTGGGCCCCCGGCACTCCCACTGATTGGCTCAGAGAAGGCCGATACCTAAACATCCAACCAGAACTGGTTCTGGCCTGTCACATGCACCTCACCGTTCACATGACCAGGCAGAACTTCCAAACATAGCCTGACCAGACTGGTGTTAAGGCCTACGTACACAATTAACCCTCAGAACCTTTATTGTTCTGAGGCCAAAAACTACATTTACATGCGTGTGACATTTGATCCCAAATGTCATCTGCTACACTTGATTGGGTGATCAGCGTAACTTTCTCAATGCGACCATGTAGGTACCAGAGAACTGGCTTCCATAGATGCAGCCCAAGTGTTTGATGTGGTGGAATAGGAAAACCTTTCAAAGCTTCCCCAAATACATGGCTTTGGCCCTAATTATATAGCTTGGCTGTGTCTACTGTACTCTGATCCAGTGGTTGGGGCCATTGTGCATAGACACACATCCAATCTATTCTTGTTGTCCTGAGGAACCAGACAGGGGTGCCTGCTGTCTCCATTATCTTTTTGCATTAGCAGTAAAACCTTTGATTATCCAAATTGGGGATGGTCCATTGATACAGAGGCATGAGTCTGACCGGCAATACACTCAGCGGGTCCAAAATAGGGTTTTGCACACACTAAGGAAGCAGAGTCAGCCACCAAAATCGTGAACAGCTCCCTGGTATCTAGATGCAATGGGCTACATAGATTTTAGGGTAAATAAAGCAGATATTATTTTGCTGTAAAGCTTTAGTTCACTTGTGTTTTTACTTGTTCGAATGCCCTTTATTGCAATTTTGAACACTTTTATTATTATTATTATTGAAATGCGGAAAGAGCTAAGCATTTGTAAAGCGTGTTCCAGTATGGATTCAGTAGCTGTTATTTTTGGTTAATAAGAATTACCCTATTCTGAGTATATGTTTTGCTTGTTCTCTCTTCTTCCAGTAACCCAGACCTTCGCCGGGCAGAGAGCGGCTGGGAAAGGGGAGATTCACTCCTGCAGTCTCCTCACCCAAACCTTCCCCAGGCTGGATCTCTAGAGAGGAACCGCATAGGTGAGATCCGATAACCATTACCTATCTATTGTTAGATATAGTCAGGTCTGAGCTAAGGCAGATCTGTCGCTAGTGTGACCTTTTACCCCAGATACTTAGTACAGAGCTCACCAAATCTGTGGATGATCATTCTTAGACAACATGATTCTATGATCGATAAGCATTCTCTCTGACAAAATAAATGTAATTTATTTATATGTTTTCACCCAAGGTTCACATAACATCACCTAAGAGTCACATATTTTCTAATAGGGGTTAGAATTCAGAAAAATGTCCTGAGTGGAACTTGTGTGAATCTTCAGTGAAAACATTTACAAATAGACCCTTCAGGGTCCGTTCCCACAGGGGCAACATGACTTTCAACACGACTTTTGGAGGCAACTTGGACACGACCTGAACATGACTTGGGGCGACTTACAACACGACTTTAAGTCGCCCCAGGCCAGGCGACTATTGCCGCGGCCAATCGGAGAATAAGCTCTCAAGAGGGAACTCCACGCCAAATTTATGAAAAAAATTTGGCGTGGGTTCCCCCTCAGAGAGCATACCAGGCCCTTAGGTCTGGTATGAATATTAAGGGGAACCCCCCTACGCCGAAAAACGGCGTGGGGTCCCCCCCAGATCCATACCAGACCCTTATCCGAGCACGCTACCTGGCCAGCCAGGAAAGGGGGTGGGGACTGAGCCGTACCAGGCCGCGTGCCCTCAACATGGGGGAGTGCCTTGGGGAAGGGGGGACCGCTCGGCCCCCCCACCCCAAAGCACCTTGTCCCCATGTTGATGAGGACAAGGGCCTCTTCCTGACAACCCTGGCCGTTGGTTGTCGGGGTCTGCTGGGGGGGGGGGGGGTTTCGGAATCCGGGAGCCCCCTTCAATAAGGGGGCCCCCGGATACCGGCCCCCCACGCTATGTGAATGAGTATGGGGTACAACGTACCCCTACCCATTCACCTGTGAAAAAAATGTGAAAAAAAAACACAACACAGGGTTTAAATAGTTTATTGCACAGCTCCGGGGGTCTTCCGTCTTCGGGGGTCTTCTCGCCGGACTCCTCCGCTATCTTCTGCTAGCTCTTTTGCTAGCGGAGGAGCCCGGCTTCCTTCTTCGTCGCCGCCCTCTTCTTCCGACTTCGGAGGTCTTGTCCCTCTCTTCGGTTCTTCTGCCACCGCGCCTTCTTATAGCTTATAGCTAGCAGAAGATAGCGGAGGAGTCCGGCGAGAAGACCCCCGGAGCTGTGCAATAAACTATTGTAACCCTGTGTTGTGTTTTTTTTTTTTTTTACATTTTTTTCACAGGTGAATGGGTAGGGGTACGTTGTACCCCATACTCATTCACATAGGGTGGGAGGCCAGTATCCAGGGGCCCCCTTATTAAAGGGGGCTCCCGGATTCCGATAAGCCCCCCGCCCGCAGACCCCGACAACCAACGGCCAGGGTTGTCGGGAAGAGGCCCTTGTCCTCATCAACATGGGGACAAGGTGCTTTGGGGTGGGGGGGCCACGCGGTCCCCCCTTCCCCAAGGCACCCCCCATGTTGAGGGCACGCGGCCTGGTACGGCTCAGGAGGGGGGGGGCCCACCCCCTTTCCTGGCCGGCCGGGTAGCGTGCTCGGATAAGGGTCTGGTATGGATCTGGGGGGGACCCCCACGCCGTTTTTTCGGCGTAGGGGGTTCCCCTTAATAGTCTTACCAGACCTAAGGGCCTGGTATGCTCTCGGAGGGGGAACCCACGCCAAATTTTTATTCATAAATTTGGCGTGGAGTGCCCTCTTGAGAGCTGATAATTCTGTCAGAGTCGCCTCCGTATAGACGGAGATCCGACTTGGAGGCGACCTCCATTGAAATCAATGGGTACCGGTCGCCTACAAGTCGGATTCAAGTAGTACAGGAACCTTTTCTGAAGTCGGAGCGACTTCAGTAGTGTGCATTAAGACGGCTCTCATTCACTTACATTGCTTTTTAAATGTTGTCCGACCTGAGGCGACTAGGGGTGACCTGAAGTCGGATCGGAGTTGCCCCTGTGTGAACGGACCCTCAATGTTTTGTTCTTCTGGAGTGGGGAGGGATTAAAACGTCAGATTCCTACTGCTGTTTGTCTGGGACCACTTACCATATTTATCCTGGTGATAGTTGTCGCTGGGTTTTAAAGTTGTCACTGAAATAGGTGTCCCCAGTGGAATATCTTCAGTTACTACTCTGGTGACAATTGTCTAATTTCACCTCGCTTCAAGGAGATTTACACTCTCTTCCTGACTTCCTGCTCTGCTAAACTTAAAGTGGTTGTAAATGCTCAAGATTTTTTACCTTCATGCATTCTATGCATGATGGTAAAAACTTCTTTGTGCAGCAGCCCCCAGCGCCCCCCCCCCCCCCAATACTTACCTGAACCTCAGCTCAATCCAGTGATGTGCACAAGTGCAGCAGCTCTCCCGAGTCCCTTCATCTTCATCAGCTGAGACAGCAGTGGGAGCTGAGGAAATGTCAATGGCAAACTGTTCTTGTGTGGCAAAGTGAGCACCCAAGAATTTCAGACTAAAAAGCCATTTCATCTCAATCAATACAGATAAGATACCCTAAAAGCCTAAACTTTCTATTTTAATCTTGACTACAAGTACCTGATTGAGCCACACATTTGCAAATTTGTCAAGACATCTCCTGTAGTCATATACAGTTGCGAAAAAAGTATGTGAACCCTTTTGGAATGATATGGATTTCTGCACAAATTTGGTCATAAAATGTGATCTGATCTTCATCTAAGTCACAATAGACAATCGCAGTCTGCTTAACCACTTACAGACCGGACCAATTTGCTGGTCAAAGACCAGACCACTTTTTGCGATTCGGCACTGTGTCGCTTTAACTGACAATTGCGCGGTCGTGCGACGTGGCTCCCAAACAAAATTGACGTCCTTTTTTTCCCCACAAATAGAGCTTTCTTTTGGTATTTGATCACCCCTGCGGTTTTTATTTTTTGCGCTATAAACAAAAATAGAGCGACAATTTTGAAAAAAAACGCATTATTTTTTACTTTTTGTTATAATAAATATCCCCCAAAAATATATAAAAAAACATTTTTTTCCCTCAGTTTAGGCCGATACGTATTCTTCTACATATTTTTGGTAAAAAAAATCGCAATAAGCGATTATTGATTGGTTTGCGCAAAAGTTATAGCGTTTACAAAATAGGGATAGTTTTATAGCATTTTTATTAATAATTTTTTATTATTTTTTTTTTTACTAGTAATGGCGGCGATCGGCGATTTTTATTGTGACTGCGACATTGTGGGGGGACCCAACGGACATTTTTGACACATTTTTGGGACCATTGTCATTTATACAGTAATCACTGCTATATAAATGCAGTGATTCCTGTGTAAATGACACTGGCAGTGAAGGGGGTTAACCAGTGGGTGGCAGTGTAGGGGTTAAGTGTTCCTAGGGGTGTGTTACTAACTGTGGGGGGGTTGGGCTTTCATTTAGTGAACACTGATCTCTGCTCCAATCACATGGAGCAGAGATCAGCGTCACTAGTTGCTAGGCAGAATGGAGAAATGTTTACAACGGCACTTCTCCATTCAGCCGCTCCGTGAGACGATCGCGGGGATGCCCGTGGCGATCGAGTCCGTGGGTCCCGCGACCGGACTCACGGGGGTCTCGACCAGCGCGGGAGCGCGCCGCCGCCGGCGTGCTCCCGATGGCAGGGCGGCAAATTTAAAGGGACATACATGTACGCCCATTTGCCTGCCCGTGCCATTCTGTCGACGTACATCGTCGTGCGCTGGTCAGCAACTGGTTAAACTAATAACACAAAGAATTAAATGTTACCATGTTTTTATTGAACACACCATGTAAACACTCAACAACAGTGCAGGTGGAAAAAGTATGTGAACCCCTAGACCAGGGATATGCAATTAGCGGACCTGCAGCTGTTGCAGAACTACAACTCCCATGAGGCATAGCAAGACTCTGACAGCCACAAGCATGACACCCAGAGGCAGAGGCATGATGGGAATTGTAGTTCTGCAACAGCTGGAGGTCCGCTAATTGCATATCCCTGCCCTAGACTGAGATCTCCAAGAGCTAATTGGAGTGAGGTGTCGGCCAGCTGGAGTCCAATCAATGAGATGAGATTGGAGGTGTTGGTTACAGCTGCCCTATAAAAAAAACACACACTAGTTCTGGGTTTGCTTTTCACAAGAAGCATTGCCTGATGTGAATGATGCCTCGCACAAAAGAGCTCTCAGAAGACCTATGATTAAGAATTGTTGACTTGCATAAAGCTGGAAAGGGTTATAAAAGTATCTCCAAATCTCCCTTGCTGTTCATCAGTCCACGGTAAGACAAATTGACTATAAATGGAGAAAGTTCAGCACTGCTGCTACTCTCCCTAGGAGTAGGCGTCCTGTAAAGATGACTGCAAGAGCACAGCACAGACTGCTCAATGAGATGAAGAAGAATCCTAGCGTGTCAGCTAAAGACTTACAAAAGTCTCTGACATATGCGAACATCCCTGTTAGCGAATCTACGATACGTAAAACACTAAACAAGAATCGATTTCATGGGAGGACACCACAGAGGAAGCCACTGCTGTCCAAAACAAATTGCTGCACGTTTACAGTTTGCACAAGAGCACCTGGATGTTCCACAGCAGTACTGCCAAAATATTCTGTGGACAGATGAAACCAAAGTTGAGTTGTTTGGAAGAAACACACAACACTGTGTGGAGAAAAAGAGGCACAGCACACCAACATCAAAGCCTCATCCCAGCCGTGAAGTATGGTGGTGGGGGCATCATGGTTTGGGGCTGCTTTGCTGCGTCAGGGCCTGGACGGACTGCTATCATCGAAGGAAAAATGAATTTCCAAGTTTATCAAGACATTTTGCAGGAGAACTTAAGGCCATCTGTCCACCAGCTTGAAGCTCAACAGAAGATGGGTGTTGCAACAGGACAACGACCCAAAGCCTAGAAGTAAATCAACAACAGAATGGCTTAACCACTTTCAGACCGGACCATTTTGCTGGTAAATGACCAGAGGTCTTTTTACAATTTGGCACTGCGCTGCTTTAACTGGTAATTGCGCGGTCATGCAATGTTGTACCCAAACAAAATTTGCGTCCTTTTCTTCCCACAAATAGAGCTTTCTTTTGATGGTATTTGATTGCCTCTGCGATTTTTATTTTTTGCGATATAAACGTAAAAAGACCGCAAATTTTGAAAAAAAATGATATTTTCTACTTTTTGTTATTAGAAAAATCCAATAAACTCAATTTTAGTCATACATTTAGGCCAAAATGTATTCAGCCACATGTCTTTGGTAAAAAAAAAGTCAATAATTGTATATTTATTGGTTTGCGCAAAAGTTGTCACATCTACAAACTAAGGTACGTTTTCTGGAATTTACGCAGCTTTTAGTTTACGACTGCCTATCTCATTTCTTGAGGTGCTAAAATGGCAGGGCAGTACAAAACCCCCCCAAATGACCCCATTTTGGAAAGTAGACACCCTAAGGAAATTGATAAGTGGCATGTTGAGCCCATTGAATATTTTATTTTTTTGCCTCAAGCGATTGAATAATGACAAAAAATAATTTTTTTTTTTTTTTTTTTTACACAAAGTTGTCACTAAATGATATATTGCTCACACATGCTATGGGCATATGTGAAATGACACCCCAAAATAAATTCTGCTGCTTCTCCTGAGTACGGGGATACCACATATGTGGGACTTTTTGGGAGCCTAGCCGCGTACGGGGCCCCGAAAACCAAGCACCGCCTTCAGGCTTTCTAAGGGCGTAAATTTTTGATTTCACTTCTCACTACCTATTACAGTTTTGAAGGCCATAAAATGCCAAGATGGCACAAAACCCCCACAAATGACCCCATTTTAGAAAGTAGACACCCCAAGCTATTTGCTGAGAGGCATTTTGAGTCCATGGAATATTTTATATTTTGCCACAAGTTGCGGGAAAATTACAAACTTTTTTTTTTTTTTTTTTTTTTTTTTTTTCCACAAAGTTGTCACTAAATGATATATTGCTCACGCATGCCATGGGCATATGTGAAATGACACCCCAAAATAAATTCTGCTGCTTCTCCTGAGTACGGGGATACCACATATGTGGGACTTTTTGGGAGCCTAGCCGCGTACGGGGCCCCGAAAACCAAGCACTGCCTTCAGGATTTCTAAGGGCGTTACAGTTTTGAAAGCCATAAAATGCCAAGATGGCACAAACCCCCCCCAAATGACCCCATTTTGGAAAGTAGACACCCCTAAATTTAGGGGTACACTAGTGAGACTAGGTAATAAATGGCGGGTGCCCTGAAACTATAAAAAAAATAACAAACCAACCAGCGTCACCTGTAACAGTTATATGGTGATCACTGGTGAAAGGGTTAACTAGGGGGCAATCAGGGGGCTTTATGCGGTAGTATATGGGGGTCCCTGGCGCTATAAAAAGCTGCGGCGAACCTAAATACCTACCTGCCTAACTAGCGTCACCTGTGACACTAATACAGCGATCAGAAAAACGATCGCTTATTAGGCTGGGTTCACACTGGAGCGATGTGGGAACGCCACGAATGCGCGGCGGGTTCCCGCATCACATGCCTCCCGGCGGCAGTTCACACTGCCCTATGCGAACTGCTGGGAGTGTCAGTGAAATGTTAATGACACCCCCAGATCAGTTCGCATATCGCAGTGCGATCTGCAAACTCGGATCGCATGGTGTGAACACCCATGCGATCCGATTCTGCTGCGGACCAAAAAAAGGGTCCCGTGCGAGTTTGCGGCGGGTGCGACACGAATTCAGCCATACTATCTGTATGGCTGAACTCGAATCGCACAGAGATCGGATGTGATTTGCACTGCAGTGCGGTGCGAATCACATCCGTTCTCATAAACCGCTGCAATGTGAACCCAGCCTTAGTGACACTGGCGACGGGGGGTGATCACGGGGTTAAACCTTTATTGGGGGGGTTAGGGGGGTACCTTAGAACTAAAGGGGGCTAACCCTAACTGCCCTAACAGTTATTACAGTCACAAATGACACCCGCCGGGTGATCAGGGGGTTAAACCTTTATTAGGTAATAAATGGCGGGTGCCCTGAAACTATAAAAAAATAACTAACCAACCAGCGTCACCTGTAACAGTTATATGGTGATCACTGGTGAAAGGGTTAACTAGGGGGAAATCAGGGGGCTTTATGCGGTAGTATATGGGGGTCCCTGGCGCTATAAAAAGCTGCGGCGAACCTAAATACCTACCTGCCTAACTAGCGTCACCTGTGACACTAATACAGCGATCAGAAAAATGATCGCTTATTAGGCTGGGTTCACACTGGAGCGATGCGGGAACGCCACAAATCCGTGGCGGGTTCCCGCATCACATGCCTCCCGGCGGCAGTTCTCACTGCCCTATGCGAACTGCTGGGAGTGTCAGTGAAATGTTAATGACACCCCCAGATCAGTTTGCATATCGCAGTGCGATCTGCAAACTCGGATCGCATGGTGTGAACACCCATGCGATCCGATTCTGCTGCGGGCCAAAAAAAGGGTCCCGTGCGAATTTGCGGCGGGTGCGACACGAATTCAGCCATACTATCTGTATGGCTGAACTCGAATCGCACAGAGATCGGATGTGATTTGCACTGCAGTGCGGTGCGAATCACATTCGTTCTCATAAACCGCTGCAATGTGAACCCAGCCTTAGTGACACTGGCGACGGGGGGTGATTACAGGGTTAAACCTTTATTGGGGGGGTTAGGGGGGGCACATTAGAACTAAAGGGGGCTAACCCTAACTGCCCTAACAGTTATTACAGTCACAAATGACACCAATGCAAAAAAAAAAAAAAAAAGCAATTGGTGTCACTGTGACTGGGGGGGCAGGGGTAATTGGGGGGTGATCGGGGGGTAAAGGGGGGGTGTGAGTGTGCCTGGCATGTTCTACTGTGTAGTGTAGTGCTTGTGCAACTCACCGATGCTCTCTCCTCGGTGCCGGAACGAAAAATACCGACACGGAGGAGAGAATACATCACTTCCTCTCCTGTGTTTACATTACAGGAGAGGAAGTGATGTCACCGGACATTTTCATTCGTCGGGAGCGATCGCGAGGGGGTGGCCATGAATGAATGGCCGTCCCCTCGTCCGGGATCGCTCCCGAACGAATACCGACCGCCGCAGGCACCGGGCGGGGGCCCGATCGGGCCCCCGACCCGCGGGCAGGCAAGGACGTACATGTAAGCCCTTATGCCTGCCCGTGCCATTCTGTCGACGTACATCGTCGTGCGGCGGTCGGCAAGTGGTTAAACAGAAGAAAATACACCTTCTGGAGTGGCCCAGTCAGAGTCCTGACCTCAACCCAATTGAGATGCTGTGGCATGACCTCAAGAAAGTGATTCACACCAGACATCCCAAGAATATTCCTGAACTGAAACTGTTTTGTAAAGGAGGTTCAACCAGCTTTTAAATCCAAGGTTTCACATACTTTTTCCACCTGCACTGTGAATGTTTACATGGTGTGTTCAATAAAAACATGTTAACATGTAATTCTTTGTCTGTTATTAGTTTAAGCAGCCTGTGATTGTCTATTGTTGTGACTTAGATGAAGATCGGATCAGATTTTATGACCAATTTGTGCCGAAATCCATATCATTCCAAAAGGGTTCACATACTTTTTTTTTTTTTTTTTGCAACTGTATACATTTCTTGTATGGAAGAATAGTGTTGACATGAAGCAACCATGATTTATAGGTCAGTTCAGTAGCTTGAATGCAAGTATATGCAATCTGTTTGCGAGCAATAAAGTTTTTTGCAAAAAAACAAAAACGGTAGTCGTCCAATCTAGTTCTAGATCAGAAAACCGACCCAGGAGATAGTATTTTGGGGAAAATTTGGAGCCCATTTAATCATGAAGGAAGTTTTATCACCTGTTTCAAGTCTCCTAAAGTCACCCGCAGGAGAAGTATGATAAAAAAAAAGAGCTTTGCCCACAGTTCCCTTGTGGATCACAGGAGTGCTCTTAGCCCTTGTACACACGGTTGGAGATTCCGAAAACCAAATCCGATGGATTAATTCCGGAAGAGGTCTGGAAGTGATGTTGCATACACACGGTCGGACTAAGTTGTCGGAAAATCCGATTGTACATAACGTGATGACGTTATTTCGTTATGACGGGACTACGTTCAGGCTAGTAGCCAATAGCTTTGGTCTAGGAATTTGATCTGAGCATGCGTGGCAATTTGTCCGCCGGAGTAGGCTACACATGATCGGAGTATGTCCAATAGGAGAATTTTGTCGGAAAATTTTACCGGCAAGTTGAAAAATTGGTCTGTCGGAAACAGTCCGATGCAGACCACACACAGTCGGAATATCCGATAGGAAACATTCCGATAGAATCTCCGACCATGTGTACAAGGGCTAAGTTGTGCACTCCCGTGACCCAGATTTAGCCGACAACGGCTTTAGATGTCAGAGCCGGCCCAGACTCTGCAGGGATCCCAACAGTAATTTCAGGATCTGCCCAGATCCCTGACTGGCAGCTGGCTAAGCCGCCCGCCCTCCACAGCCCGGCGCACCGGTGTGCACTGGAGGGGAAGAGCACAGAGCGTTGGCTGACAGTCACCACTCTGTGCTCAGAGAGGACCCCAGAACTGAATGATCAGCAGTTTCTGGTCTCAGTGTAGACCCAGTAGGCAGACAGCTGCAGCATCGGATTGATACTGCATCTACATAGGTGAGTTTTTTTTTTCTAATACCGTACTTCTCTTTTAAAGGTATTGTATACGTTCAAAAGTTTTCGATTGTAGGTATTAGTGTAGGTATATATTCCCTATGTTTGTTTGCTTTACCTTATAATGATCAGCTTACATGTTAAGGTTGAAGTTTGTAGTGTCATGGTGGAACAATTCCACTATGGCCATGGTTTGCAACAGCTAGCTTGTCCCCATGCACCAAAGGGACAAGACCACTTCCTGCTCCAGGTCACACAGCGTCCAGTGCATGTGATGCTGTCTGCTCTGTTTCTCTTTTTATAAATGTGAGAATGCTAATTTAATTTAAAAAAATAAAGATCTTCATGCTCCATGGTAAGCTCTCTCTGTATCTGTAAATGCTAATCACAGTGAGATCTAATTACTGCACCAGCACTTGACAGGGAAACCCAGGGATTGTGGAATATGTAGTTTCTTCTGAGGAAGGTCTCACTCACAGAGGTCATGCATTAAAGCAGAGGTCCACCCTAAAGTGGAGCTTCCGCTCATTGGAATCCTCCCCCCCTCCGGCGCCACAATTGGCACCTTTCAGGGGGGAGGGGGGGTGCAGGTACCGGTACAGTACAGGTATCTGCACCCACTTCCGGCGTAGATTCTGCAGAAGGTACGCCCCTTTCTGCAGAATCTACGCCCCTTTCCGAAAGTCCCTCACTGCCTGCTGGGAAACACACGGATCCCAGAGACAGCGGGGACCATCCTTATTGCGCAGCGTGACTCGCGCATGCGCAGTAGGGAACCGGGAAATGAAGCCGAATGGCTCCACGTCCTGATTCCCATACCCAAGATGGCGGCGGCAGCAGCCGAGAGACGATCGAGAGATCGGCATTCGGGTGCCGACATCGCGGGCGCGCTGGGCGGGTAAGTGTCACTATTTTAAAAGTCAGCAGCTGCAGTATTTGTAGCTGCTGGCTTTTTAAAAAAAAAAAAACGGCGGGACTCCCGGCGGACTCCCGCTTTAAAGTGTTACTAAAGTTAGACTTTTTTTTTTATTTTTTTAAATTAAAATAAACCTGTTGTTATACTCACCTGCACTGTGCAGTGGTATTGCACAGAGCAGCCCCAGTCCTCCTTTTCATGGGTGGCGCTCCTGGCTCCTTCTTCTCTTCATATGTCCCATAGCAAGCCGTTTGCTATGGAGGCACACAGGCGCTCCCAAGCTGTGTGTCTGTAGAGCCGAACTCCATAACACATCTGGGCTTAACCCCTCCCCTCACTTTCTTCTTACTGCATTTGATTGACATAGGAATGTGAAGGTTTACTCTACTACAGGCTGTGTGTTCAGGCCAACAAATGACACCATGAAACTACATGATAAATGTACAGCCATAACGCCCAACTTTTTGAGATGGGAACGAGGGACACCTATAAGCAAAAGGATGTAGGCATAGGACACACCCCCCTACCACGCCCCCTTAAAGGAGAATTATACCAAAAGAAATTATTAGTTAAGCCCACAAGTGCTTTTTTTTCCCAATTACTATTACTTTATATTGGCTTCTGGAATTTACAAATGCAGCAGTTTAGAAATTGGATGAAAGGTTTAGTACTGGGAAACACTTTTTTCGAAAGATAAAAAGTGCATTTTATATACAACTATATTGATGAGACCAAAATGAGGGACACAGGAGGACGACAGAGGCATTGTTCCAAATCAGAACAAAAATTACAGCACATGCAAAACTAACATTTACCTCCAGCAAGGCTTTTTAAAAACACCTAGACATTTTCAAAAAACATTATCAAAAAATATGGGGATTTGGTCACACCATATTGCTATACGGTGCTTAAGCCCACTTACTGCGACAAAGTACCCCATGATTAGTGGGTCCTACACTATCCATAGATCAGGATATCCTGCTTCTCTGAACCATGGGAGCTATACTCCTCTATATGGGAGAACATGAGGTCTCCACCATGACACAGGTGGTCACTAATGAGAGGTACTTACTGAGGGAGTGGGGTGCTCCACCCAACAGGATTTGATCAGAATATCTTGTTTGTCTATTGTTCCAAATCAGTGACAGTCACTCGAAATCAGGTACAGTTGGGAGCTATGTACATCCTATGCAGGAGAAAAACACAAGGTGCAAATGGCAAGGTTTATAATGCCTTTAAATCAATCGGCATGACCAAAGTAAAGGAAAAAAATATGTTGGGGGCAGTGGCGCACATGGGGCATAGAGGACTATAGTTGAGTCTGATAGGAGTCAAATAGGGCCTATGCAGTATATATAATTAAGTCTGTCAGACAATTTAGGGGAGACCAGTTTACAGGCTTCCAATATCTCATTCACTTCTTCAAAACCCCATTATCTTTTTCTGAGACTCAAATTTTACATCTTTGTAAAGTCCTGCTACGTTTATTTAACACAATTACTATCGGCTTCCCAAAATACAATTCCTGTGTTCTTTAACCACTTGCAGACCGGACCATTTTGCTGGTCAAAGACCAGACCACTTTTTGCGATTCGGCACTGCGTCGCTTTAACTGACAATTGCGCGGTCGTGCAACGTGGCTCCCAAACAAAATTGACGTCCTTTTTTTACCACAAATAGAGCTTTCTTTTGGTGGTATTTGATCACCTCTGCGATTTTTATTTTTTGCGCTATAAACAAAAATAGAGCGACAATTTTGAAAAAAACGCATTATTTTTTACTTTTTGTTATAATAAATATCCCCCAAAAATATATAAAAAAACATTTTTTTCCCTCAGTTTAGGCCGATACGTATTCTTCTACATATTTTTGGTAAAAAAAAATCGCAATAAGCGATTATTGATTGGTTTGCGCAAAAGTTATAGCGTTTACAAAATAGGGATAGTTTTATAGCATTTTTATTAATAATTTTTTATTATTTTTTTTTTTTACTAGTAATGGCAGCGATCAGCGATTTTTATTGTGACTGCGACATTGTGGGGGACCCATCGGACATTTTTGACACATTTTTGGGACCATTGTCATTTGTACAGTAATCACTGCTATATAAATGCAGTGATTCCTGTGTAAATGACACTGGCAGTGAAAGGGTTAACCAGTGGGTGGCAGTGTAGGGGTTAAGTGTTCCTAGGGGTGTGTTACTAACTGTGGGGGGGTTGGGCTTTCATTTAGTGTACACTGATCTCTGCTCCAATCACATGGAGCAGAGATCAGCGTCACTAGTTGCTAGGCAGAATGGAGAAATGTTGTTTATACAGCATTTCCTCCATTCGGCTGCTCCGTGAGACGATCGCGGGGATGCCCGCGGCGATCGAGTCCACCGGTCCCGCGACCGGACTCACGGGGGTCCCGACCAGCGCAGGAGCGCGCCGCCGGCGGCGCGCTCCCGATGGCAGGGCGGCATCGAATATTGGACGTACCTGTACGCCAATATGCCTGCCCGTGCCATTCTGTCGACGTACATCGTCGTGCGCTGGTCGGGAAGTGGTTAAAGGGGTTGTAAAGGTTCCTTTTAAAAAAAACAAAAACAAACATGTCATACTTGCCTCCTCTGTGCAGTTGGTTTTGCACAGAGTTGCCACCGATCCTCCTCTTTTTTTTTTTTTTTTTTTTTGAGGTCCCTCAGCGGCGCTCCTGGCTCCTCTTCTCGAATGCCCTGTCGGAGAAGCGATCTCCTTCGGGACACCCATGCGGGCAGCTCCCTTGTCCTGCTGCTGCGTCTATTGATACGGGGTAGCAGGAGCCGATGGCTGCGCTGCTATCGATCTATCCAATCAGGACACGAGACACCGGCTGGAGCTGGTGTGCTCCTTCCTGTCATAGGAATTATGGGGCTCAGGTAAGTATAAGGGGGGCTCTGCTGCACTAAAAAAAAGTTTTCACCTTCATGCATTAAGGTGGAAAACACAGAAGGTTTACAACCCCTTTTAATGCTCTTATGTAAACGGCAACATTCTGGTATAAATATTGACGTAGCTTGCCAATCCAAAAAGTATATAAGTTCCGCCAGGTAACTAGCAAAGGAATTCCGGGACTTTTACTGTCACGCATCCACCGTTCTAGTGGTTGTTTCTCGCCAATATAAACAGTTATGGTGCTCCTGTGTTTCTCTTAAAATATTTCCTGCTTGTGTCTCCGGCAGCCCCCCTTAAGCTAGAGGAATCTTCTATCAGTCCGCCAGGCAGTAAAACTCCAGGAGAAGAGCACCGGTCCCGACCAGGTCGCCCAGCTGTGAGTATCTGACTGCTTTTATTATATTCCAGATCCCCAGGATAATGTGATGTGGCCTTGTGCAAAAAAAAAAAGCATCTTTTCCCACAATTGCTAACTGCAGCCTACCTGCTATGGATTTTTCATTCCATCAATTATATATTATGATTTTACATTCTAGGTTTTTGTAATGCTTCACTTTTCTGTGTTCTGTTCAGTCTTCCAAATCTATCTCTTCCTATTCCGCGGCACTTCCTCTTCTTCCTGAGTGGCCCCGTTGCCTTCTGGGACATGTGTGTCCCAGAAAACAACAGGGCCATTCACAAAGTGCCGACTCGTGCATGCGTAGTAGGAAACGGGCAGTGAAGCCGCAAGGCTTCACTGCCTGTTTCCCTTCGTTAAGATGGAGGAGCCGGCAGCCGATCCGATGGATGGATCGGCCTTGGGGCCGCCGACATCGCTGGTTCGCTGGATGAGTAAGTGTCCTTATTAAAAGGCAGCCGTGTTTGTAGCTGCTGACTTTAAAAAAAAAAATAATTCTTGGCCGGGAAGCGCATGCAAACAAACCGTAAACGTTAGTGACAAAAAACGAAATAAAAGAAAATGCAATAGAAACTTATAAATGAATTATTTTATTTATTCTTGAACATTTAATTGATGAGTTTTTGGGTCATGTTCCCGTGTTCCTTAGCCTCAGTAAAGTCTATATGTCTGAATCTCGCCCTTTTATTGACATCCCTGTAAACCTTTGTACTGATATTTACATTCATTTGTTAGAGAAGCAAAGTGATGTTATACTGCATTAATCTCTTTCTTTTCTCTACTGCTGTCAGAGCTATAAAAGGGCAATAGGAGAGGTTAGTGTCACTGTGTGAGGTTTTCCGAACTCTGAACTGCTTGTGTTACTGTCACAGTGCTGTGCTGTCCCCGCTCTGTGTGTATCAGCGACATTATAGCCCAACTCCAGCCAAAACTTGGAAGAAAAGGTCGCTGCTCCCAAGCCCTGTCTATGATGCTGGTGTCTGGAGATTTGGGTGCATCATTCAAAGCAAAAATAAATAAATAAGAATCCATTAATCTCAGCATTCAATAAAACATTGTCCTGAATAGAGAAAAGCTTGTATGTCCTTCAAACTCTTCTTTATGAACTGACCCTTTTCTTTTACTCCAGTGATCTGCAGGCCAGGTCATTCCTGCCCTGCCTCCTTAATGAGAAGTTGAGAATTTTTTTTTGTTTTTTTTCAAGAATCATACTTGCCCCACGTAAGATATAGATAGATAAGCATCGGATACCTCAGTAATGTCCCCCGCCGACCGAGAACCGCTCAGTTCTGAGTGCTTCGTGAGCAGAGACCTGGTAACTGTCAGTCACCGGTTCTCTGCTCTGACCCCAACCCACCCGCGCTAACCAGGGCACAGGGGCTGTGGAGGGGGCAGAGAGTCTGGCTCCGCCTCCCAGTGACTCGCTGAGAGGCTGAGCTAGGTGCTGGTCCAGGGTTGTAGGTGGATCCCAACCATATTGTAACGATCTTGCCCCAATTTGGACCTGCTCTGTGACTTCAGCCAACAGCAGGCTTCAGCCCGCTGTCTGCTGAAAACCTGTCACAGGAGTGCAAAACGAACTGCACTCCTGTGATCCCCAGGAGAAGTACAGCCAAGCGGGCTTTGGCTGTACTTCTACTTTAAGTGACATATAAGAACACATGTTTGGCTAGGGATGAGTTCATTGGATGCCCAAGCTCACCTCTAGTTCTGAAGTACATGCACATAGAAGTCCCTCCTGGGACCATCCTACTCTGCTCTGATTAAGCCTGACCCTAGGGTAAAACACGTCAGAGCAGGGAGGCCCCATACCAGGTAACGTTTTATTGAATGCTGAGTTAATTGGTGTGTAGCTCATTTTTTTGCTGTTGATGTTGTAACCAAAAACTTGTTGCTGCTATAAAGTGATGAAAGGGTTAAAAGCTTTGTTAGGTTGCTTTGTGTGTTCCCATTTGGGAGATTTTCTCTTACATCTTGTCTCTCAATGCACAGCGTTTTGGCTGGAGTTAATTTTAAGGTGTACTTCACTTGGTCTGGGTGTGCAATATTATCACATCGTTACCGTTTCAATTCTTTTTTTTTTTTGGTGTTTTTATTTGTTTTGTTTTTACATTGCCCTCCGTTTGCAGTTTTATGTTTTTGTTCAATTTTTTATTTTATTTTTTGTGTTTATTTTTTATTTTTTGTCATTTCAGACTTGCTTTTTTAAAATTATGTTAAATATCCTTGTGGTGTTTTTCTGACTCAGGACCACCTATTAGTGAAAGATCGCCCTGAAGATGTCCCCAAACCTCCCAAAAAGGCTCTGGATTACTCTTCCTCTAGCGACGAGATGGACAGCAGTGATGAGGATGACGAGGATGGTGATCAGGAGAGGCAGGAACAGAGCAGAGACAGCTCATCCGCCAGGTATAAAATACAGTGTCAGACAGTATTGTCTCTATAAATTGGAATTTTAACCATGAATTGAACTTTCTGCTCCCCTTTCTCCTACGCAATCACATTTAATAACTCTATGTACAGTAATCTGGATTCGCCCTCCTATCTCTTAGGATATCTACATTTCACATCCCAGAAGGTTGCCGGGCAGTAGGTTTTGAAGTCTCATGAGCTTGCCAAATTTATTTTTTATTCTATAATGCTAGAGCTGCAGGCTGTCAGAATGTTTCCCCCGCTCGCTCCCCTCCTCCCCTTTCTCCTGTCATCAGAGAAGAGAGAGCGGCTCTCTCACCCATTCACGTCATCTGCAATTAACGTGAGATTTTGGCAGTAGGCGATTCGCAAGGACTCCTGGGCTACATGACGCCGATATCCCAGGAACCCTTACAAAATTGCCTAGTGACCTAATTGCCTAGGTGAATAGGGGTGGAAGTCGAGAAGAAATAAAATAGAACGTTAAAATGTAAAAATAAATAAAGGCACCCCCCGCTCCCCCTGTACACACATGCAAACACGTGTGTAAGTGTGACATGCGTTTGTAAACAGTGATTGTGTCACACGTGAGGTCTTTCCACAAACGTCACAGAGTGAGAGCAATAATTCTAAGGCCCTAATTACCAATTAACTCTAAACTGATGAACCTGTAAAGACTTTTAAAGGATAAGTTAATTAAAAAAATGAAAGCACATTTTTGCAGGTAAAAATGTGCATTTATTTATTTTATTTTGGATCCAGCGTTCAGCCTCCTGCAGATCTGTCAGTGTATCCCATACATCCCGCAGGGCAAGCAGATACACTGACAGGAAGAATCATTGAACTACCACGGGTACTTCATTAAGAACTACTTGCTGACAGCCACAAAGGATGTCGGGGCTTGTAGTTCATTCACACACCGAGCTGTGTGAATGAATGACTCGACCGTGTGGGCGTAAGCCCCGCACGGCCACTTTGATTTTAAAAAGTGACAACTAGTACGGGAAACTTCTGCCAGTAGTGCTGTCACAGGGGAGTTATCAGGCAGTGGCTGTAGCATTGGCACATGTAACATGTTCTACCCTAAAAACAGGTGGAACATGTACCCAAAGGTGAACTCATCCAACTTATTTTGCTTATCCCAAAGGTGAACTAATAAGTGTCACTCTAATGGACAGTTTTGGGTGCTGTAGCTTGTCGCCATTTCACGGGTGTGTAAAATTTTAAACGTTGGCATGTTTTTTGGACCTATTTACTTGACACGACCCCCTCCTTGTTCTTTGTTTTTTTTTTTTTTTACAACAAAAAAAAAAATTTACAGGGCCAGCAGTATACATCTGTAATATACAATAAAAAGGGCACAGAAGCATACTTAAAAAAAGTACAATATTACTTACGTATGTGATGAAAGATGGTGCAAGGACATGAGGCAAACAAAAATAATTAAAGTGGAAGTAAACCTGATTTAAACAGTTAAAAAAAAAAAAAAAGCATGCCCGGGAATGCTAACTGCACATTGGCTGTGCTCTCAGCCAAACTATCAAACCATCCAATGGCTGGTGTCATAACGAATCACATGTGCAGCACCATAGCAGTTGAAGATTAAACAGAGGCAAAGATGGCAGCTTCCTTGGCTGAAAACGATAGGGGAGTTTACTTCCACTTTAAGAGATGGAGAGGCATAAGGGGGGGGGGGGATTCCTGGGGGCAGCGTACAGATGAGAAATGCTATTGAGGCACTTGGCTACAGGTCAAGGCTCTAGATGGGATTTGTCAAAACCTGGTGGTAGAAAGTGTGTTATCCAGGGGTGCCACAATTTGGTGTATGTGGGCATTCTGCTCTGGCAACATCATCCTTTTTATATTTCATCCTATAAAATTGGGTATTGTGTTTTGTGTGCACAAAAATTTATTTGGGTTTATTTATAGATAAATAGCTGCACAAATATTGTATAACAAAGAGCTGCAACAGCCATCATTGTTTTCTTCAGGGCCTCTGTTTTCAGAAAGTACCGTATATCATCAATTTGTTTTCTAGCAAAAAATTAAGATTTTTAACATGTATGTAAAAAAAAAACTATTAAAATTTGCCAATGCAGCTATTGGTTAAAGTCTATCTGTTGCCAAAGTTGTTGTTATCATTTTTCTTTTAATTGATTGTGGATGAGTTAAATCTGTCAAGGTAACAGAATGATTCTATATCTTAGAAGATAATTTTGTCTGTTGATAAAGGGGATTCCTGTGTCCCTCAAACATTGGTCTTGTTAGCAGGAAACCCCAGATCCTGGTTTGAATGTTCAGTTTGCTGGCCCTGTTTTCTGCCTTTTTAGGATTTTATTGCTGTCTGTGCTCCTGACCAGGGAGATTCTCCCTCTGTGTCCTGGTGACCCTTGTCATAAGGACAGACAATGATGGGAAATCGAAAATGTTACAGTTGACATCAGAACAGAGCGAGAGGAAATCTTCCAGCAGGGACACTTGTTTCAATCAAAGCTAAGAGGGAATTTCCCTCAGTTTGGAAAGATTTCCTCCTGACTTCCTGTTGTGACCTGTACAGCGAGGAATAGGAAATCTCATCAATGGGACAAAAATGGCAACAAAAAAAAAACTTGACATGAGTTCCAATTCTTCCCTACTCTTTCCATAAGTAAATAAAAACACAACTTTTGTCTGTCTTTTGCCTCTTCCCCCCCTCCCCCCTCCTCCCTCCTCCCTCCCCCCTCCTCCCTCCCCCCTGCTCCCTCCCCCCTGCTCCCTCCTCCCTTCTCCTCCCTCCTCCCTTCTCCTCCCTTCTCCTCCCTTCTCCTCCCTTCTCCTCCCTTCTCCTCCCTTCTCCCCCCTCCTCCCTTCTCCCCTCCTCCCTTCTCCCCTCCTCCCTCCTCCCTCCCCCCTCCTCCCTCCCCCCTCCTCCCTCCCCCCTCCTCCCTTCTCCTCCCTCCTCCCTTCTCCCTCCTCCTCCCTTCTCCCTCCTCCCTCCTCCCTTCTCCCTCCTCCCTTCTCCCTCCTCCTCCCTCCTCCCTTCTCCCTCCTACCTTCTCCTCCTCCTCCCTCCTCCCTTCTCCCTCCCTTCTCCCTCCTCCTCCCTCCTCCCTCCTCCCTTCTCCCTCCTTCCTTCTCCCCCCTTCTCCTCTCCCCTCCTTCCTTCTCCCTCCCTCCCTCCTCATCCTTCATCCTCCTCCCTCCCTCCCTCCTCATCCTTCATCCTCATCCTCCATCATCAACATGCCTGCCCTGAGTGTCAGCTGGGTCATCCATCGTTTGGACCAGGGGGGATACTAACACTGGCAATAGTGATTGTTTATACTTGTGTTGCAGCCGGAACGGGCGAGATGCAGACACGGATAGTGTGAGTACCATGGTGGTCCATGATGTGGAGGAGCTGGTGGGCAGTACGTCAGACAGTTCATACGGTGATGGAACCATGATTGTCCAGAGGGTGAGTGGTCCTATTTTTTGGGGTTTTTTTTGCGCATTCTTTTACGTTTATGTTCAATCATTTTATTGTCATTTTTAAGCAAAAGCAGGAAGTAAATGTACAGCACACTGACACATCTACTGTCCCAGCTTAACAAGTCACATGCTTATATAGCTAGTTTATATAAAAAAAAAAATTAAAAAAAATCTGTCAGAATCAATCATTGACAAACTCCATCAGTCACAGTCCAGAAGCATCAACCACAAAAAAAAGAGGGGAAGGTGGAGCAAAGAGATGCCCTTGGAAAAACCATAATAAGGGTCAACAACGGTATACCTTTTTGAAAAAATAGAAAATATCTTTATTGTCACAAATACTACACACATGAAATACCGCCACCTAGTGTGTCAACACTGCGCCAGCACCCAACCTCCCCCCCAGCTGCCACTTAAATAAATATCAATCAAATAATTGGAAGGTGAATATAACCTCACACCTACACCGTGTTCAATCACTATCACCTTGTGGCGCTAAAGTGGGTAAGATCACTCTCTCCGTAGTACCTACAAAACTATATAATGGAGGTGTACAGAGTAGGCTATCCCACCCTTATTAACTACACCTCAAAATAGAGGGTGTAAGAAAAAAATCAACAAATCAGGTGTATATATGCAGTATCAAGTGACCTGATTCATTCGATCAATCTAAGTGCAAAAAATGAACAAATAATTACATATCCTTTCAAAATATGTGCATATCCCTCAGAAAAGCAATATATTGAAAAAGAGAAAAATATTATAAAAGTGTGCAAAAAGTGTATACCCGCTCCACATGTGTTTATAACATCCAGAAAAAACAGGTCATTTTTTAAGTGAAACAACACAATTTCTTAGCACATAAACGAACGAAAAAAAACGTCCTCAAATAAAAGTGTCCTAAAGCAAAACATCGGGTAGTGAAAAGATAAAAGGTCAGCAAATCCTTCTCATGTGTGCCTTCTTATCAGTGTCCCCAATCGATGAAAAGACTCCTTCACCACACCACCAGTGACCCCCTATGGATGGAGCACTCACCAGACGGGTTGCCTAGCACTCTCGCACCAGGCTCAACAGGCGTTTTGAATTGCTCAATTAGGAATCACAGAAATCCAACACAGAGTATCCAGAGAGTATTAGTTCCTTTTTGTAGAATCCAATATAGTTATCTCCCAAGGTTCCTCAAAAAGAAAAGCAGAGGCTTCCCATGGTGTAATACTATAAAATAACTTTAATGGCACACTAAAAAATCACTCAGTAATGCACTCACATGTAAAAAACTTTGTAAACAGCACTTCAAATTCACTGCAATGCTTCACATCAGCAAAACTTCACTTTAAGGCATTGGTGGTTACAGTGGATACTGGTCGCAGTTAGAGGTGTCAGTGATATTTCTCACCCTTCCTTTTGCTGTATGGTACCCTACAGCCAGACCTTCAATGACACTCTCTCTCTCCAATCAATCCTGTTCCTCGTATGAGAGGCACACACACTCCCGCCTTGTTTGCAGAGTTTGATTCAATCAATGGTTGCCAGATAGCCACGCCCCCGACATGTTTCGTCACTAGGACTTATTCATGGGATTGGCTGTCTGGATCTTAATGCCTCCTTTTATTCAAATGGCAACCATCCCTTAATGAGAGTCACACCTGCTCTTCAAATGGTGACTCCCATTCCTCTAATCACACCAATCTCAACATTCAGATACACCCACCTTTCCACCAGAGTCCTCCTCCACCGTGCAGATCCAATCAGATTGCATGATATCCGAGGATTACGAACCAGCAGCTGTAACATGATTCAGCTCATATGGGTCCTGTGATATCTGTGCGGGTGTTGGTCTCCTCCCCCCTTAGACCTCATAGGGTGTCCCCACGTATAATCCGAAACTGAACTCCACCCCCCACTACAACGCACGGTGTGACGCTGCAAGCTCCTATGTCCGCGCATGCGTATATGTTAACCCCCTCCCCAACCATCGAGCAGCGTCAACATACACGTTCACGCTCCTCGTTCCACCCACTACAGGGGCTCTCAGCGATAGAGCCGACCGTGCCACCACTGCGCATGCGTCAACATCGTACCCACGCATGCGCAGATAATATCCCACTCTCCTACCGCGAAGCGACGTCAGCAAATAGGCACCAGCCTCTCGCTCCACCCACCACCGGGGTTCTCCAAGTCAAAGACGGCTGTGCCACTACTGCGCAAGCGTCAACACTCGCAGAGCAGAGTGGGACATCAATGACACACATCGTCCCAACCCTTCGTATTCCTGCTGTAAGATCCGAAATACTCCTCCTGTGTCACCGCGCACGCGCCCAACAGACGGCAATCTTATGCAGCATCTCACACATCACGGAGCTATCGCCACATTCAATTCCCTTTCATATGAAACTCCCACACATTTAACTCGAGTTAAGGGAGGAAAGTTACTGTACCAGCATCCCAATCAGTCAGCATTCATAAAGTACAGTAGTGAGGCACCTCCCACCCCCATATAAGTGGCTGTGCCAAACCATATATCAGCCCTCCTCCCAGTAATAAGGGTGAATACCAGGATAATGGTAATTATGACATACCTCCCATCCCCCTATCCCCATTAAGATGCCCACAGTGTCTCTGTATTGCCATTGCCTTAAAGTTTACACAGTGTACATCCTATCTTTAGAATCATACAATCCCAGGTGCGACTGACAATCATTATATGTGCATCACATCATTGTCCGAAAGTTAATCTAGATAAAAAATTGTTTAAAATTTTTTTAAAAAGTATTAAATTAAATAATTCTTAATATCCGCAGCTGGTTACACAAGATGTTACCATTTGTAACCCCATCGATATGGTGTGTGAACATCTACGCACGCCTTACCACTCCATAAATCTTAGTCTAAAGGTACATGTAGTGTACCAACTTTCACCTATAGATAAAAACTTTTTTTATTTAAAATATTACTCTCAATAGGTGTTAATATTGGTCATTCTTCATCAAAACACATTGGGCCTGTTGAGCGTATACTTAGTCAATTAGTGCAAACATTTCTATAACTGGCTTCCCATAGCCTCCATGATCTCAATGGAGTCATTAGTGGGGGCCAATAACCCACAGACCTATAATTTTAGTGAATTAAAAGGGTTGAATTAACATATGGTCCGAATATATGAAAGATATATATATTTTTTAATCCTAAGGCCAGTAATAACTTATTTCCCATCTCGATAGTGTAGTATTATGAGTTGCTGATAAAGCAATTCACATCTAGTTCGATGTTCATTCCCCTTGGCGCCAGGCTCTTCATCAGAAAGATCCATTTGGTTTCTCTCTGAGAAAGTTCCCTCACCCGATTAGAGCCTCTCCACGAGGGATGTACATGATCTATACCGCAGAATTGTAGAAGACTGGGATCTTGGTGATGATGTTCTTTAAAATGTAGAGATACACTATGATCTTGGTACCCCTTGCGAATGTTAGCTAAATGTTCGGAGATGCGAACTCTCAATAACCTCTTGGTCCGACCCACATAGAATAGCTTACAGGGGCACCATAGTAAATAAACCACATATGGGATATTACATGTCATAAATTCCCTTATGTGGAAGGTTTCGCCCACTCCATTGGTTACCACAGTGACCCCCCTACTCAGATTCCTCACGGTTTTACAGCAAATGCATCTTCTACATGAGAAGAATCCCTTCAATTCATTTGATATAGTCTGTCTGATCGGGGGATCAATTATTTTTTTAACAATTTTATCCCCTATGTTTGGAGCCTTTCTGTAAATAAACTTGGGATAATCTGGAAGGTACAGACCCAAATGCTTGTCTCTCCCAAGAATATACCAGTGTTTGGCAAAGATATTTTCAATTTCCTTATACTGATGATGGAATCCCGATAGGAACTTAAACTGATGATGTATATCCCCCTCCTTCTTACGTGGCTCAAGGCAGACTTCCCTAGGTGTATTGGCAACCTCTTTGATAGTCCTATCTAGAGTGGTTGTACTATAACCTTTTTGTACAAACCTCTTTCTCAATACCTCGGATTGAGCTAGATAATCCTCATCAGTGGTACAGTTGCGGCGTACCCTCAAGAATTGCCCTCTCGGTATGTTCTTAATCCAAGAGGGGTGATGCCCACTTCTTGTGGATAAAAAACTATTCCGATCAGTGGCCTTGAAGAAAACTGTGGTCTTCATTATACCCCCCTTTCTTTCTATAGACAGGTCCAAAAAATTGACACATTTGGAACTGATGTTATAGTCCAATACAATATTATTGGGGTTGGAATTCAATCTCCTGATAAATTCTCTGACTGATAATTCAGTGCCAACCCAAATAAAGAATAAATCGTCTATAAACCTACGATAAAATAATAATTGTTGAGGCTTATTCTGAAAAACAAACCTATCCTCCCACTCCGCCATAAACAAGTTGGCGAGGCTCGGGGCATACTTAGCCCCCATTGCCACACCAACCCGCTGTGAGTAAAACATGCCCCCATACCAGAAGTAGTTGTGGGTCATGCAGAACTCCAAAGCCTGACCCACAAATACCTTCCGAGAATGGGAAACATCCTCCCTTCTGCTCATCGCCCAATTAAGGGCTAGTAGGGCGTCCTCATGTTGGATGATAGTGTATAGGCTTGATACATCAGCTGTTACTAGGAAGACCTCAGCCCTCGGGGGAAGGGAAATATCACCCAATGCTTTCAAGAGGTCGGTAGTATCCCTTAGATAAGCTCGTGTGTCTCTTACACTGGGCTGAAGGAATTTATCCAAATACTCCCCCAGCCTAGCTGTCACCGAGCCAATCCCGTTCACAATTGGGCGTGGAGGCGGAGACTTCAAATTCTTATGGATCTTGGGTAAGGTATAGATCACTGGAATACGGCAAACACTGGGGGTTAGATATCTTGCTTCCTTCCCACTTAATACCCCCTTCCCATAACCCCATTGTATTAAGGCCTCCAACTGACTTTGGTATTGATTAGTGGGGTCTGCATCCAACTTTCTATAGGTGTTGGTATCACTCAATAGGTCCCTCAACTGTTTATCATAGAAGGCACTATCCAGGACAACAACACCACCCCCCTTATCAGCCGGTCGAATGATAATTCCCTTCTTCTTTTCCAAAGATTTTATTCCATCTATAAAGTGCCTCGCATTCACCCCTTTTTTAATGGGTAATTGTTCCAGGTCATTCAGCACCAGATTTTTAAACACCTCAACAAAGTGATTGCTCACAATCTGGGGGTTAAATAAGGAGCGGTTCTTTAAACCACTGTCACTCTGCAGAGGCCTTAAATTGGTCTCTGAGTGTGTTTTATTGGGGTGCATTAAGAAATATTTTTTAATATTTAGACTCCGTGTATACTTCTGAATGTCCATATACACTTCGAACTTATTCATGATTTTTTTCGGGGCACATTTAAGACCCGTATTCAAGATAAGCAATTCATTAGTATTTAATTCTACCTCACTTAAGTTAAAGATTCCATCATTCAGTTGTCCCTCATTCTCTTTCTTGGATTGTTTCCGCCTTCCTGCCCGGCATCCCCTCCGTCTCTTACAGATGGTGGGTTTTGCTGGTAAGGTCCATTTCTCAGATCTTTGTATCCCCCTAATCCTCGTCCTCTCGGAGTCCCACCTCCCCTGCCCCCTCTCCCCCTCTGCTCTGGAAAAGGTGGAGGAGGAGGGTATTGTGGTGGGTATGAATTACCACTGTATCTTCTTCCCCTATCATCCTGTCTCAAAGGGGTAAATCTATTATACAGTGGTATAGGCGGATCCCTCGGTGCACCATAACCCTCTTGCGGCCATCTCTGGTCTATATAAGGTACATAGTTTATCGGGTAACCATACCCATCCCTCTGTGGGGACTGATGATCAAAGTATCTGGGTGGGCACCCAACCACTCTTTCCATTGGTGGCACTCTTGGTGACTGGTACCCCCCATGAGGTTCCGATCTCCTCTGTTGGGTATTGGTATAAGTTGGTCCAGAGACCTGGGAGTCTCCTATTTTATTACCAATATTTTTCATGGTGGTTTTTCCTTTACCCTCTTTGGTTTTGGTCCCCTGAACCTGCCTTACACTTAGAGTATTATTCTCCCCAGAGGGTTCCTGCCCATTAGTTGGAATTATTCCTTTTGTCTGCCAGGCATAGATTTTATTATTCTTAAAATCTGTTGCATCTCTATTGTACTTTTTCACTTTCTTCTTTTGAATATCCCTATCCCATTTTTCCAATTTCTTCTTCATTGTGGTATTAAATTCCTTCATTTGACTAGTATCGCCCAAGGGTTCCAATCTCACTTTAATTGATTCAATCTGTTCATTTAATTTGACCAATTTAATTTCTTTTCTTTTTAAAACCAATAACTGTAATTCCTTTCCCATTTTATTGAAAAAGTTTAACCATTCCTCCATCAGGCACTGGTCATCCAGACCGTCCTGTGGGGGAACATCCCACCTCAAGCTCCTAAAAATCAGCCCCTCCTTTAAGTACTGTTCAAACGTGAGCACATCCCACCAGGTTTTCACCTGCTTTTCTAATAAATGGTCTAGATTTTTGAGGAGTCCTGATATATCCTCTTCCTCCTCCATCATTTCACAATTATTCGAAAAAATACTCTCAAGATTAATCTGTCGTGATGCCAAATAATTGATGGCCTCCATCCTACCTCAAAAATATAACTAATATATATAAAAAAAAAAAAAAAAAAAAAAAAAATCCAATAGTGGTAGTATTGGAAAGTGTACCAGGTAAATGAATACCTCCGGCTGCTCGTGTTTCAATCAAATATATGTCACAAATACTACACACATGAAATACCGCCACCTAGTGTGTCAACACTGCGCCAGCACCCAACCTCCCCCCCAGCTGCCACTTAAATAAATATCAATCAAATAATTGGAAGGTGAATATAACCTCACACCTACACCGTGTTCAATCACTATCACCTTGTGGCGCTAAAGTGGGTAAGATCACTCTCTCCGTAGTACCTACAAAACTATATAATGGAGGTGTACAGAGTAGGCTATCCCACCCTTATTAACTACACCTCAAAATAGAGGGTGTAAGAAAAAAAATCAACAAATCAGGTGTATATATGCAGTATCAAGTGACCTGATTCATTCGATCAATCTAAGTGCAAAAAATGAACAAATAATTACATATCCTTTCAAAATATGTGCATATCCCTCAGAAAAGCAATATATTGAAAAAGAGAAAAATATTATAAAAGTGTGCAAAAAGTGTATACCCGCTCCACATGTGTTTATAACATCCAGAAAAAACAGGTCATTTTTTAAGTGAAACAACACAATTTCTTAGCACATAAACGAACGAAAAAAAACGTCCTCAAATAAAAGTGTCCTAAAGCAAAACATCGGGTAGTGAAAAGATAAAAGGTCAGCAAATCCTTCTCATGTGTGCCTTCTTATCAGTGTCCCCAATCGATGAAAAGACTCCTTCACCACACCACCAGTGACCCCCTATGGATGGAGCACTCACCAGACGGGTTGCCTAGCACTCTCGCACCAGGCTCAACAGGCGTTTTGAATTGCTCAATTAGGAATCACAGAAATCCAACACAGAGTATCCAGAGAGTATTAGTTCCTTTTTGTAGAATCCAATATAGTTATCTCCCAAGGTTCCTCAAAAAGAAAAGCAGAGGCTTCCCATGGTGTAATACTATAAAATAACTTTAATGGCACACTAAAAAATCACTCAGTAATGCACTCACATGTAAAAAACTTTGTAAACAGCACTTCAAATTCACTGCAATGCTTCACATCAGCAAAACTTCACTTTAAGGCATTGGTGGTTACAGTGGATACTGGTCGCAGTTAAAGGTGTCAGTGATATTTCTCACCCTTCCTTTTGCTGTATGGTACCCTACAGCCAGACCTTCAATGACACTCTCTCTCTCCAATCAATCCTGTTCCTCGTATGAGAGGCACACACACTCCCGCCTTGTTTGCAGAGTTTGATTCAATCAATGGTTGCCAGATAGCCACGCCCCCGACATGTTTCGTCACTAGGACTTATTCATGGGATTGGCTGTCTGGATCTTAATGCCTCCTTTTATTCAAATGGCAACCATCCCTTAATGAGAGTCACACCTGCTCTTCAAATGGTGACTCCCATTCCTCTAATCACACCAATCTCAACATTCAGATACACCCACCTTTCCACCAGAGTCCTCCTCCACCGTGCAGATCCAATCAGATTGCATGATATCCGAGGATTACGAACCAGCAGCTGTAACATGATTCAGCTCATATGGGTCCTGTGATATCTGTGCGGGTGTTGGTCTCCTCCCCCCTTAGACCTCATAGGGTGTCCCCACGTATAATCCGAAACTGAACTCCACCCCCCACTACAACGCACGGTGTGACGCTGCAAGCTCCTATGTCCGCGCATGCGTATATGTTAACCCCCTCCCCAACCATCGAGCAGCGTCAACATACACGTTCACGCTCCTCGTTCCACCCACTACAGGGGCTCTCAGCGATAGAGCCGACCGTGCCACCACTGCGCATGCGTCAACATCGTACCCACGCATGCGCAGATAATATCCCACTCTCCTACCGCGAAGCGACGTCAGCAAATAGGCACCAGCCTCTCGCTCCACCCACCACCGGGGTTCTCCAAGTCAAAGACGGCTGTGCCACTACTGCGCAAGCGTCAACACTCGCAGAGCAGAGTGGGACATCAATGACACACATCGTCCCAACCCTTCGTATTCCTGCTGTAAGATCCGAAATACTCCTCCTGTGTCACCGCGCACGCGCCCAACAGACGGCAATCTTATGCAGCATCTCACACATCACGGAGCTATCGCCACATTCAATTCCCTTTCATATGAAACTCCCACACATTTAACTCGAGTTAAGGGAGGAAAGTTACTGTACCAGCATCCCAATCAGTCAGCATTCATAAAGTACAGTAGTGAGGCACCTCCCACCCCCATATAAGTGGCTGTGCCAAACCATATATCAGCCCTCCTCCCAGTAATAAGGGTGAATACCAGGATAATGGTAATTATGACATACCTCCCATCCCCCTATCCCCATTAAGATGCCCACAGTGTCTCTGTATTGCCATTGCCTTAAAGTTTACACAGTGTACATCCTATCTTTAGAATCATACAATCCCAGGTGCGACTGACAATCATTATATGTGCATCACATCATTGTCCGAAAGTTAATCTAGATAAAAAATTGTTTAAAATTTTTTTAAAAAGTATTAAATTAAATAATTCTTAATATCCGCAGCTGGTTACACAAGATGTTACCATTTGTAACCCCATCGATATGGTGTGTGAACATCTACGCACGCCTTACCACTCCATAAATCTTAGTCTAAAGGTACATGTAGTGTACCAACTTTCACCTATAGATAAAAAAATTTTTATTTAAAATATTACTCTCAATAGGTGTTAATATTGGTCATTCTTCATCAAAACACATTGGGCCTGTTGAGCGTATACTTAGTCAATTAGTGCAAACATTTCTATAACTGGCTTCCCATAGCCTCCATGATCTCAATGGAGTCATTAGTGGGGGCCAATAACCCACAGACCTATAATTTTAGTGGATTAAAAGGGTTGAATTAACATATGGTCCGAATATATGAAAGATATATATATTTTTTAATCCTAAGGCCAGTAATAACTTATTTCCCATCTCGATAGTGTAGTATTATGAGTTGCTGATAAAGCAATTCACATCTAGTTCGATGTTCATTCCCCTTGGCGCCAGGCTCTTCATCAGAAAGATCCATTTGGTTTCTCTCTGAGAAAGTTCCCTCACCCGATTAGAGCCTCTCCACGAGGGATGTACATGATCTATACAATTCTGCGGTATAGATCATGTACATCCCTCGTGGAGAGGCTCTAATCGGGTGAGGGAACTTTCTCAGAGAGAAACCAAATGGATCTTTCTGATGAAGAGCCTGGCGCCAAGGGGAATGAACATCGAACTAGATGTGAATTGCTTTATCAGCAACTCATAATACTACACTATCGAGATGGGAAATAAGTTATTACTGGCCTTAGGATTAAAAAATATATATATCTTTCATATATTCGGACCATATGTTAATTCAACCCTTTTAATTCACTAAAATTATAGGTCTGTGGGTTATTGGCCCCCACTAATGACTCCATTGAGATCATGGAGGCTATGGGAAGCCAGTTATAGAAATGTTTGCACTAATTGACTAAGTATACGCTCAACAGGCCCAATGTGTTTTGATGAAGAATGACCAATATTAACACCTATTGAGAGTAATATTTTAAATAAAAAAAGTTTTTATCTATAGGTGAAAGTTGGTACACTACATGTACCTTTAGACTAAGATTTATGGAGTGGTAAGGCGTGCGTAGATGTTCACACACCATATCGATGGGGTTACAAATGGTAACATCTTGTGTAACCAGCTGCGGATATTAAGAATTATTTAATTTAATACTTTTTAAAAAAATTTTAAACAATTTTTTATCTAGATTAACTTTCGGACAATGATGTGATGCACATATAATGATTGTCAGTCGCACCTGGGATTGTATGATTCTAAAGATAGGATGTACACTGTGTAAACTTTAAGGCAATGGCAATACAGAGACACTGTGGGCATCTTAATGGGGATAGGGGGATGGGAGGTATGTCATAATTACCATTATCCTGGTATTCACCCTTATTACTGGGAGGAGGGCTGATATATGGTTTGGCACAGCCACTTATATGGGGGTGGGAGGTGCCTCACTACTGTACTTTATGAATGCTGACTGATTGGGATGCTGGTACAGTAACTTTCCTCCCTTAACTCGAGTTAAATGTGTGGGAGTTTCATATGAAAGGGAATTGAATGTGGCGATAGCTCCGTGATGTGTGAGATGCTGCATAAGATTGCCGTCTGTTGGGCGCGTGCGCGGTGACACAGGAGGAGTATTTCGGATCTTACAGCAGGAATACGAAGGGTTGGGACGATGTGTGTCATTGATGTCCCACTCTGCTCTGCGAGTGTTGACGCTTGCGCAGTAGTGGCACAGCCGTCTTTGACTTGGAGAACCCCGGTGGTGGGTGGAGCGAGAGGCTGGTGCCTATTTGCTGACGTCGCTTCGCGGTAGGAGAGTGGGATATTATCTGCGCATGCGTGGGTACGATGTTGACGCATGCGCAGTGGTGGCACGGTCGGCTCTATCGCTGAGAGCCCCTGTAGTGGGTGGAACGAGGAGCGTGAACGTGTATGTTGACGCTGCTCGATGGTTGGGGAGGGGGTTAACATATACGCATGCGCGGACATAGGAGCTTGCAGCGTCACACCGTGCGTTGTAGTGGGGGGTGGAGTTCAGTTTCGGATTATACGTGGGGACACCCTATGAGGTCTAAGGGGGGAGGAGACCAACACCCGCACAGATATCACAGGACCCATATGAGCTGAATCATGTTACAGCTGCTGGTTCGTAATCCTCGGATATCATGCAATCTGATTGGATCTGCACGGTGGAGGAGGACTCTGGTGGAAAGGTGGGTGTATCTGAATGTTGAGATTGGTGTGATTAGAGGAATGGGAGTCACCATTTGAAGAGCAGGTGTGACTCTCATTAAGGGATGGTTGCCATTTGAATAAAAGGAGGCATTAAGATCCAGACAGCCAATCCCATGAATAAGTCCTAGTGACGAAACATGTCGGGGGCGTGGCTATCTGGCAACCATTGATTGAATCAAACTCTGCAAACAAGGCGGGAGTGTGTGTGCCTCTCATACGAGGAACAGGATTGATTGGAGAGAGAGAGTGTCATTGAAGGTCTGGCTGTAGGGTACCATACAGCAAAAGGAAGGGTGAGAAATATCACTGACACCTCTAACTGCGACCAGTATCCACTGTAACCACCAATGCCTTAAAGTGAAGTTTTGCTGATGTGAAGCATTGCAGTGAATTTGAAGTGCTGTGTACAAAGTTTTTTACATGTGAGTGCATTACTGAGTGATTTTTTAGTGTGCCATTAAAGTTATTTTATAGTATTACACCATGGGAAGCCTCTGCTTTTCTTTTTGAGGAACCTTGGGAGATAACTATATTGGATTCTACAAAAAGGAACTAATACTCTCTGGATACTCTGTGTTGGATTTCTGTGATTCCTAATTGAGCAATTCAAAACGCCTGTTGAGCCTGGTGCGAGAGTGCTAGGCAACCCGTCTGGTGAGTGCTCCATCCATAGGGGGTCACTGGTGGTGTGGTGAAGGAGTCTTTTCATCGATTGGGGACACTGATAAGAAGGCACACATGAGAAGGATTTGCTGACCTTTTATCTTTTCACTACCCGATGTTTTGCTTTAGGACACTTTTATTTGAGGACGTTTTTTTTCGTTCGTTTATGTGCTAAGAAATTGTGTTGTTTCACTTAAAAAATGACCTGTTTTTTCTGGATGTTATAAACACATGTGGAGCGGGTATACACTTTTTGCACACTTTTATAATATTTTTCTCTTTTTCAATATATTGCTTTTCTGAGGGATATGCACATATTTTGAAAGGATATGTAATTATTTGTTCATTTTTTGCACTTAGATTGATCGAATGAATCAGGTCACTTGATACTGCATATATACACCTGATTTGTTGATTTTTTTCTTACACCCTCTATTTTGAGGTGTAGTTAATAAGGGTGGGATAGCCTACTCTGTACACCTCCATTATATAGTTTTGTAGGTACTACGGAGAGAGTGATCTTACCCACTTTAGCGCCACAAGGTGATAGTGATTGAACACGGTGTAGGTGTGAGGTTATATTCACCTTTCAAAATATCTTTATTGTAGTATCAAATACCTAAACTGAGCTGCTATAAATGGAAGGACATAACCAGGAAGCTGATCATAGATTATCTGTAAACGTATAGCTCTTTTGAAATAGAAATGATGTTGCTACAAATGTTCATTGAGTGAAAAGGTTTCTGGTAAAAATAAAAATTACTAGTTAAGTCGAGTCTGTAGTGAAAAAAGACCCGGACACATTCAGGTCTATATGCTGTTCATACTTTGGACCTATGTCCCAATATAGAGATAGTGACTGACCAGGGTAAGGACCAAGTATCCTGCTGGAACACAATAATTATCTTGAGACATGATTAGAATGGTATAATGCACTCAGAGTTCACTTTCTGCAATTTATGGAGAGGAACAAACAAATAGAGATGGTATAATATATATATCATGCCCCAGAGGCTCTCCCCAGTCCATCGTGGGTAAATGAGACCATCATAATGTTGTCCAATCTGTGCTTTTGCAGGTGATTTTTTTTTCCCTGTGTGTATCCATGCTGCCAATGCTTATGGGACGTAGAGAGTAGGGATGAGCTCAGGTGTGTTCGCATGGAACACGTGCAGAGCCCGCCAGGAAGTCGGAGCAGCGCTGTGCTAATCACAGGCAGTGAGACATTGCCCGATCTCTGCAGCCGCACATCAGGGCAATGTCTTACTGCCTGTGATTAGCGCAGTGCTGCGCCGACTTCCTGGCGGGCTCTGTGCGTGTTCCATGCAAACACGTCTGAGCTAATCCCTAGTGGAGAGTGTCAAATTGCTGTACACTTGTAGTCCAATGTGTCTCTGCTGTGTTCCAGGATTTTTCCGGTCATGTGATCCAGAGTATCACTACGGTGGCTCGTCTAGTCCAGACAATCCAAACAGTGCAGGCTTATCCTAGTAGGGCCAGGGAGAGATGGCAGTGCAGGAATTCCACACACAGCCGGTATGCGTTAGTAGAGTGTGATGCTTGTCCAGTGCAGCCTTTGTTGATGCATTTCGTGCACTTGATCGTGCACTTCTTCCGAACGTTCGACACTAATCCACATTCTCATTTTAAAGGGACAGATGTCTAATCAGCATTCATTGCATCAGAAGCATCAACCCTCCCTTTTTCCTACGCAACAAACAAGAGGAGCTGAGGAGTAGCGCCTCAGAAATAAGGGAACAAATTTTGTACACAATATACCATCATAGATACGCATAGTAAAGTTCTTTCAAATACATGGCAGACTGGAGGCTGCCATTGCTTCTTCTGGAGATGCTAGTTGCCTGGCTGCGTCAACCATAAATACTTTTTATCCAGACCCAAATCAAGTATGCAGCAAATGAAGAAAGTCAGAATTCTGTATTCTTCTTCCAGGCCAGTGACTGCATGCAACTAGCAATTTCAGAAGGCGTTTCCACCAATAGCAGCAGCTATAGTCTGTCATGACCGGTGTACTGTAAGATCTAAGACCTTTTTCCCATAATGTCCTGCATCCCCCATCATTTCTCATCATTTTACTTGGCTGGTTTTGTTTTTTCAGACGCCGGAAGAAGAAAGAAATCTTCTACACGCAGACAGCAATGGGTACACCAATCTACCAGATGTGGTACAGCCAAGCCATTCTCCCACCGAGCCAAAGGGTCAAAGTTCATCTCCCAGCAAAGAAGGCAGTGGAACTGATGTGAGTGCTTTAAGGTCTAAATGGATCTAATGAATGTGTGCTTCTCAGATCACCAGAATGCCAACATAATGGATTGGCCTGAACTTGTACACAACGGCTATTGCACTGGGTAGTAAACTCCGCTTTGTGATTTTTACCTATAGGTAATCTTATAATAAGGCTTACCTGTAGGTAAAATTAATATCTCCTTCATGTGCACCATTTAGGAGCCATTTGCTTGCCTGACAGCCTGGGACATCACAGAGGCATGCACTCTGAAGGAACGGCATACTCATGCCGTTCCTTCAGAGCTCTGTACTGCAGCCATAACGGGAGTGACATCATTGAAGCTCGGCCATTCAAACGGTTTGAGCCTGCGAACCCGGAAGGAAGAGAGAGTGAAGACCGCCACCACTGGAGGGCTTCACTTCAAGGAAAGTCCTTCATAGCATGCTAGTGTGCGATGCATACTAGCACATTATATTATCTTGCAGGTGGAACATTGTTTTTTCTTACAAGTTTACTACTGTTTTAAGGTAGAATATGTCGTGTATTTGAATTAGGAGACCCTGTCACTTTCCCCATTCAGCACCCCAGGCAACTATACTTACCTAGTCCTGGTGGTTTCCCTCAGCATCATTTCACTGGTCACGAAGCTTAGACAGGAAAATACACCCCCAGGTGACAGGGTATGGGGCCTGGTGACTGGCTAATCAGGCCTGAGCACTGTCACATAGGGCAGATCATATATTCTCCCCCATACTCTGAAGTCCCACTTTGTGGTGAGGGAGCCTGGCTAGGTAAATATTCATGCCTGGAGTGGTGGGCGGTGTGCAGACACTGGCACTTTGCCCTGAATGGAAAAAGCAACAGTGTACACCGAAAGTTTATATTTATTTTCTGTGTTGCTATTGGTCATTTGAATCTCCTGCTTGCTTCAAATATCGTTTAGGAGCTGCGGTGGTGAGCTGCCAGCAGAATTCTCAGTCCAACTGCTGGTGGAGTCTAGCGGCAGCAAACTAAAACTATCATTGTGACTTTGTTAGGGGTGGCGGAGATAAAAACCATGTCAGAGAAATCTCACAATTCGCTACTCTGAGGTAGATCTATTGAAGGAGACCTCTAGTGAGAAAGATATGGAATGATTCCTGGTGGTCATTAGTAGTTGTAAGGCTGAACAATTTGGTACATCAGTAGTTGTGATTTCATTTGTCACATGCTTCTTCCAAGTTGCTAAGGCTCTGTTCACATTGCCACGACTTGGGAGTTCAATGTCGCACAATAAGTCGAACCAAATTAACTGCAATGGAACTGTTCTAATCAAAGCGACTCAAATCTCAGTGACTTAGAAAAAGGTTTCTGCACTAATTTGGGGGGTGACTTCATCGTGACCGGCATTGACTTCTGTTAATGAAGCCACAAGCAAGTTGCAGTGAAGTCACGCAGGATGTTGGCTGTCAGTCGCGTGACTTTGAATCCTTGTAGATGTGGTAGATTGTTGATGAAGTATTCCTACCCCTTGAAATTTTCCACATTGCCACGTTACAACAAAAAACGTAAATGTATTTTATTGGGATTTTGTGTGATAGACCAACACAAAGTGGGTCATAATAGTGAACTGGAAGGAAAATGATAAAAGGTTTTCCAAATTTTTTACAAATAAAAAAGTGAAAAGTGTGGGGTACATTTGTACCTAAGGCTTTTTTATTATTCGGTAACCTCTCCAACTGTTGTGCCATTTTTAATAAAAATGTTTAGAAAGGGTTATTCTAATTAAAATTGATATTCACTTATAGTCTGCTGGAGCTATTAGTTGGTTTCACTCTTGGTGTCTCCAGTTATAGTTCTGTTCCTGCCCAGCTTAGTCTGTCCCCACTCCCTGCGGCGCTCTATAATATAGAATAAGATTTCAGCAGGAGACTAGGAAACCCTCATAAGGGCACTGACATGTCAAAAGACCTTGAAGCTTAGCAATGGCTCAGAAGGGAGTATGAGGAACGAGTAGTGCAACTTATCGGTATCTCCAAATATTGGAATGTCATTGCTGCACTAATCCTTAATTTATAATTTTTTTAAATAATGCTCCCTAAAATGTAAGTATCCCCCCCTACTACAGTGATGGCAAGATTTACTAAAACAGGAGCATGCAAAATCTGGTGCAGCTCTGCATGGAAAGCACACAGCTCCCAGGTTTTATTGTCGAAGCTTAACCACTTGCCACCCAGGCCAATTCTGACACTTCTCTCCTACGTGTAAAAATCATCATTTTTTTTATTTTTTTTCTAGAGAACCCCCAAAACGGCCGTTGCAAATTTTTTTTTAGCTACCCTGGATATCTCCTAAACAGTTCAGGTTTAGGAGATATCCAGGGTAGCTACAGGTAAGCCTTATTATAGGCTTACCTGTAGCACCTATTTGCGATATCATCGGCACTGAAGCAATGGCACATGCTTCAGTTAGACTGCCATGCATACTAGCTCATTATGCCTTTTGTCTTGCAGGTGTCTTTTTTTTTCAGGGGGGGGGGTGGGGGGGTTTACAACCGCTTTAAAAATCCCCATAGGCGACGCTTTAATTTTCTTTAGAGTTACAGAGGAGGTCCAGCGCTAGAATTATTACTATCGCATGAACATTCACAGCAATACCTCACATATGTGGTTTGAAGGCCGTTTACATATGTGGGCGCGACCTACGTATACGTTCGCTCCTGCAAGCGAGCACGCCGGAACGAGGGCGCTTTAAAAAAAAAAAAAATGTTGTTTTCGTTTTAAAAAAAATTTTCATCACTTTTATTCCTATTACAAGGAATGTAAACATTCCTTGTAATAGGAATAGGGCATGACAGATCCTCTTTACGGAGAGATCCGGGGTCTATAAGTCCCCAGATTTTGCCTTTATGCTGGGACGCTAAATATATATTATAGAGAGGCTTGTACATCCAGAGCTAGTACAGTAATAGTAATCTTTATCTGTCACCATGTTTTTCATATGTAATAAAATCATTTATATTAAACATATTTTTCAACAAATGATTACTGTCATCCAAAAAGTCCCCATTTTTCTCTTTCCTCCTTCTGTTTGGGGAAGAACTATTCTCTATGCTGGGAAGCCTGAAATAAAAATAAAAAAACTATCTCAGCTTTTCAGCCAAGGCGGGGGCATATTTTCACATGCAGAGTCGGGGCATGACGTCATAACATCGCTCCCAGCCTCTGAAAGGTCATAGAGACTTCTAGGGATGTCCCACCCTGCTGCCTGTAAGAACGATCAAGCGACTGAATAGCTGCTTAGATTGTTCCTATGGTGCAGGCAATAACCGGCTGTAAAAGATATCTGAATGATGCCTGTAACTGCAGGCATCACTCAGATATCCCCTCTCAAAGTCCAGGACATCATATGATGGCGGGCGAGAAGTGGTTAATTGAATAAGCTGAAGTTAGAAGCTAGTTACTATGTACAGCTCCACCAGATTCAAATCTTCGCCTGAGGATAAAATCAATAAAGCCTTTTAACACTCTTTTCTGGTGTTTAGCCGTATTAGACTCTTGTGGCAAATTCATAAAAGTTCAAATGTGCAACACTTTTACATTCTGGTACTATGGCTATGACAAATTCATAAAAGTGGTTGTAAAGTTTTTTTTTTATAACAATTGTTAGGCTTAACTGCTTTGTGGTAGAACAGAATTGCACAGAACAGCCCAAATCCTCCTCTTCTTGGTTCCCCTACTGGTACGCCAGGCTTCTCCTCTTCAAAGTGTGCCACCATAGCAAGCTGCCTCCTATGCTGGCACACATGCAGGGTTAGTCCCAAGCTGCACTGTCTGCATCCATAGACACAGACCACACAGCTCAGCCGCACCCCCTGTTCCGTTGTCACAGGATTTGACTGACGGCAAGGGAACCAATGGCTACCACTGCCTCAGCAAAGCCTGTGAGAGCAAGGAGAGCTGCTAGAGGCAGTCACAGCGCTGGATCAGGTGAGGACTCGGGTAAGTTTAAGGGTAGGGGTGAGGGGGCGATACAGGTACTGGAATTTTTTATTTTTTTTTAACCATAATGCAGGGAATGCATTAGGGTAAAAAATATTTAGGATTCAGAACCACTTTAAGAAATACCATGGTTGGTGAAAAGCGAAGATAAATAATACCTCTTCCATGTTACATGTAAGTATTGTGTTGCATAAAATGCTGTCTGAGGCAATTCTCCACTCCACTCTGCTCTTTATGACATCCAATGTGTATTTCCTACATGTTTTTCATGATTTAAATAATGTGCTATAACCACATCTACACATGCCAATGCTTGCTTTCACAAATAATATTTCCATGTCTCCGCAGTATCAGTCCCGCGGCCTGGTGAAAGCTCCTCCCAAAACCTCATTCACCATGTTTGTAGATCTGGGGCTCTACCAGTCATCAGGAGGAAGTGGGGACACCATACCTGTTGCAGGTATTTGAATTGCTAATTACGTTTTTGCTTTTTACATGTTGTGAAGGTAGATAAAAATAAGGGTAACTTTCAGGTTGTGCCTATGGAGAGGTGAGAGGAGGGTTCTGCAGACCCAGGAGAGCACTCCAGGAATACAAATGGTCTCTAGAAAAAAACCACAAGTGAAAGAAATTAATTTACTGTAAACAATTAAAGAAAATCCCTCATGTATGCAGGTGATGTATGGTCATGTATGCAGGTGACAAACCGCATTTAGGAAGCATGTAGTCTGTAAACTCTACTCTTCATATCTCACACAGCTAACTGAACTAGCTGGTTTTGACTAGCTTATCAGTATTACGAAAAAATAAGCAATCCACCAGACTTTTTAATTCTTAAGCTAGCCATAGTCGGTGCAAATTTATTTTATGCAACCGTGGGTTGTGTTGACAGGGAAATTCGTCCTGCCGAGCCATTGTGTTATCCCGGTGGGGGAAGCTGTCCTCGTCAGAATACATAGTTATTATTGCTAGCGGCTATAACGATCGATCAACTTGGGTACATTCAGCCTTGCCTATACATGGTTTGAATCTCAGCCCCTTCCTGCTGTGATTCAAACCGTCTATGGCTGGCTTTAGGGAAATCAACAAGTGTGGGGATGCCAATGTTTTAAGCTCTTTCCTACCTGTTGATACCAAGAGTCTTTGTCTCAATCCTGCATTCTCTGTTGGGTTGGATGAAGAAGTGGAAGGTAGAGTTGGACTCCCTACCTTGTCCAGCAGTGTATAACAGTTTGCAATTGTTTACCCTGCTGTGAACAATTCTATTTTTCCTCTATATTGGAGATTGTAAATGTGCACATTTTTGTTTTTTTGCAGCGTCATTCGTAAGCGCAGATGCCGCCAGGTTGGAGCAGTTAAAATATGAAGCGCGAAAAGGATCTGTTGTGAACGTGAATCCAACTAACACAAGGCCACACAGTGACACTCCAGAGATCAGAAAGTACAAGAAGAGGTTCAATTCTGAAATCCTGTGCGCTGCACTGTGGGGTGAGTGGGAGGGGCTGCAGCGTTTTTAGGAAAAGTACTTTCTGTGTATAAACAAATATCCCTATTTTTGCCATATAAGTCACTTCAAAAGAAGGTTGAACACTCAGTAAACTACTATGGGCAAAATTTTATGTACCTCCTCCAAATTGGGTTTAGGTACTTCTAGTGAAGGGTGCTATTAATACTACAGCATGCAAGGACATTTTAACCAATTGCGCAACCTTGTGACAACTGTTTGGAGGAAGGTCCTTTTCTGTTCCAGCATGACTGCCCGTGTGTTGAAAGCCAGCTCCATAAAGACATGGTGATATGTTTGGTATGGAGGAACCGGAGTGACCTGCACTAAGCCCTACAGAACTAAAATGCCCGTTGCAAGCCTGGTCTTCACATCCAGCATCAACACCTAACGTCCTAAATATTCTTTTGGCTGAATAGACATATATTCCTACAGACTCTGCAAAATCTTGTGAAAAGCCTTCCTAGAAGAGTCTGTTATAAGTGAAATGGACAGGTGTCCACAAACGTGTGTGTGTGTGTGTGTGTGTGTGTGTGTGTGTGTGTGTGTGTGTGTGTGTATATATATATATATATATATATATATATATATATATATATATATATATATATATATATATATATATATATTTTTTTTTTTTTTTCTGGAGCATACAGTTGATCAGTAGCAAGATTCGTTTTTCCCATGCATGCAAACAGTTGCACCCAGGGCATGATATAGGTCCGTACACAGTATTTTAGCAGAAAATCCCCTGACATTTGGTATTGCTTTTGGATAACCGTTTTTTTACAAAGTATTACTGAACGTGTTCTGATTAGGTGATCATACTGGTGGGAAAAGTAAAAAAAGGTCACTTAGCTCACTTAATCCCCAGCAGCTTGTACGCACAATTTCCTTGCTCCTTTACCGCTCTGTTCAGCTGCCAGAATTGTTGAAAGAAAGCCCTGTGCAAGTTCCAAACTGACCTGTTGGAACTTATTCAGGACTGTTGACTCCTCCTCCATCCCAGTCTGACAGCACTGGGCCATTCGATAGGCACTTTAATGTTGCCAGATAGCAGAGGAGACAGTGAGTTACATGACACCCATACCCTGACCCTCCAGTGTCCTCTATGGATCGGTATATCGGTTCACAACTGCTGAGCTGACATCCAATCTGATCCTATCTGCTTAAAACAGATGGATGAGGATCTGTCCCCCATCTGTCTGGTGGATCAGATGGCAGTCAGGTGCAAAACAGACAGGCGGTCCATTTAGATCCGACCACCCGTAGAGGAGAGCAGGTTGTGTTTGTGTCCACTCTGCATAAGCGTAGCGGACATGGATCAGCCATCTGCCTGCTCAGTGAGTATCTACAGACAGATTCTCCACTGAGCAGGCCCACTCCAGCAGAACCCGCCCCGTGTGTAAGGGGTCTTATTGTCTAATCCATGTTTTGTTGTGTGAAAAACTATATTTGTTTGATTTGTTGTTTGGGTACATAACAAATAGAAAAGCTTATCAAAGGTCCAAGTGCCATCTCTGTAAGGTAAAAATTACAACATTTTATGTTCTAGGGGTCAATCTCCTGGTGGGCACAGAAAACGGCCTCATGCTTCTGGACCGTAGTGGACAGGGCAAGGTCTACAGCCTGATCACCCGGCGGAGATTCCAGCAGATGGATGTACTGGAGGGTCTCAACCTGCTCATTACCATCAGCGGTAAGTGTGTGCACTTGAAATACAGTCCATAGTAAACATGTTGCTTAACCACTTGCCGACCGCCGCACGACGATGTACGTCGACAGAATGGCACGGGCAGGCATAAGGGCTTACATGTACGTCCTTGCCTGCCCGCCGGTCGGGGGCCCGATCGGGCCCCCGCCCGGTGCCTGCGGCGGTCGGTATTCGTTCGGGAGCGATCCCGGACGAGGGGACGGCCATTCATTCATGGCCACCCCCTCGCGATCGCTCCCGGCGAATGAAAATGTCCGGTGACATCATTTCCTCTCCTGTAATGTAAACACAGGAGAGGAAGTGATGTATTCTCTCCTCCGTGTCGGTATTTTTCGTTCCGGCACCGAGGAGAGAGGTTCGGTGGGTTGCACCAACACACCCCACATACAGTAGAACATGCCAGGCACACTCACACCCCCCCTTTACCCCCCGATCACCCCCCAATTACCCCTGCCCCCCCAGTCACAGTGACACCAATTGCTTTTTTTTTTTTTTTTGCATTGGTGTCATTTGTGACTGTAATAACTGTTAGGGCAGTTAGGGTTAGCCCCCTTTAGTTCTAATGTGCCCCCCTAACCCCCCCAATAAAGGTTTAACCCCGTGATCACCCCCCGTCGCCAGTGTTACTAAGGCTGGGTTCACATTGCAGCGGTTTATGAGAACGAATGTGATTCGCACCGCACTGCAGTGCAAATCACATCCGATCTCTGTGCGATTCGAGTTCAGCCATACAGATAGTATGGCTGAATTCGTGTCGCACCCGCCGCAAATTCGCACGGGACCCTTTTTTTGGCCCGCAGCAGAATCGGATCGCATGGGTGTTCACACCATGCGATCCGAGTTTGCAGATCGCACTGCGATATGCGAACTGATCTGGGGGTGTCATTAACATTTCACTGACACTCCCAGCAGTTCGCATAGGGCAGTGTGAACTGCCGCCGGGAGGCATGTGATGCGGGAACCCGCCGCGGATTCATGGCGTTCCCGCATCGCTCCAGTGTGAACCCAGCCTAATAAGCGATAGTTTTTCTGATCGCTGTATTAGTGTCACAGGTGACGCTAGTTAGGCAGGTAGGTATTTAGGTTCGCCGCAGCTTTTTATAGCGCCAGGGACCCCCATATACTACCGCATAAAGCCCCCTGATTGCCCCCTAGTTAACCCTTTCACCAGTGATCACCATATAACTGTTACAGGTGACGCTGGTTGGTTAGTTATTTTTTATAGTTTCAGGGCACCCGCCATTTATTACCTAATAAAGGTTTAACCCCCTGATCACCCGGCGGGTGTCATTTGTGACTGTAATAACTGTTAGGGCAGTTAGGGTTAGCCCCCTTTAGTTCTAAGGTACCCCCCTAACCCCCCCAATAAAGGTTTAACCCCGTGATCACTCCCCGTCGCCAGTGTCTCTAAGGCTGGGTTCACATTGCAGCGGTTTATGAGAACGGATGTGATTCGCACCGCACTGCAGTGCAAATCACATCCGATCTCTGTGCGATTCGAGTTCAGCCATACAGATAGTATGGCTGAATTCGTGTCGCACCCGCCGCAAACTCGCACGGGACCCTTTTTTTGGTCCGCAGCAGAATCGGATCGCATAGGTGTTCACACCTAGTAAAAGTAATTACCCAAATTTAGGGTTGTCCCCAGAAAATTATTAGAGGGGAAATTTTCCACTGGGAACACTAGTTCCGGTTACCTGGGGGTCCCCAAGGATTTGCCTTGATTTACGGGGATTTCCTCTAACTTCCTGTTTGGCTATGGGGCAGGAAATAAGGGGAAATCTCTGCAATGGGACACATGGTGAAAAAAACCTTACCGGGGGTTAAAACCCTCCTTTGCGCTATCCAAAATGGGGGGGGGGGGTTTGTCTATAGGTATCAACTGAAAAAAAATAAAAACAGTTTATTAACCTATATACTTGAAAGCGTTACCAGGAAGTTTTATTTTTTCCCTTGCCAGGGGAAAAAAACAAAAAACAAAGGGCTGATTAAAGGGTTGGTGGCAGAGAGTGAGAAATTGTGACTGGGAAATGATGCGCAAAATAAAGTCACAAAATATTCTTTATTACAGTGACCATAGCTGATGAACATTCCCTTTGTGACCAAAATATATGCAATCTTTTCCATTGTATGTCACACAAAAACATTTTTAGATTTCCGACATGTCACATTCCACAAAAATATGCATCGAGGGTCTTTTTCCTTTCTTTTTTTCTTTTTTCTTTTACACCAACAAAAATGTTGAAACCTGCGCTGTTTTAAAGTCACACAGTTAAAATTTTATCAGGCCCCAAAGTCTTTTCTAGCTTGGTAAAATAAAACTTGCTAAATTATCTTCACCTTAGCAAACACTCCACACCATAAAGCAGAGAATGCAGCGCTTCTAAGTGCAGTAATAAAACACTTTAAATGACAAGAAAGGGTTAAAAACACTTACAAGAGGGGAATGAAAAACAGGCATATAAATCAATTCATAACGTCCAGCGGGATGCCCCCTGGGAGTAAAGACAGCTGCAGGTGAAAGTTCTAGCTGACCAGCGGTGGTAAATATGGAGAACCGTGCTGTCAGGATCAGCATGGAATTCAGGCAACCGGAGGCAGAGGCGGGCTGGGCCGGGGGGCAGGGTAGCAATTTCCCCCTAGGCTGCCCTAACAATATATGCATAATGGCCGGCGGCCACTTCTCACAATTTTTTTTTTTTTCGGGTCAGGGCAGGGGCTGCAAGCTGAGGCAGAGGGAGGGGCGTGGAAACTCAAGAGGCACTCACACTCACTTATGTAGTGGAGGCCGCTCTGTTCCCGCACCTGCCCTCGGTCGCGCTCACACTAATCCAGTGAGAGCCAACCTGACCTGTCAGTTCGTGTGGGGGATTCCCCCCCCCTCCTCTCCTCCGAACACTGCAGCCTGTGTGAGCGTCCGCCCACTCTGTTCCCTCCCCTGCTTCCTCATTGGTAGAGGGAGGGAGCCCATCAGAGCCTCCAGCAGCTGCAAAGCATCGTGGGACATGTAGTCCCGGTGGCCTAATAGCAATTCCTGGGTGCAAAAAATTCCCTAGCCTGACCACAGGAAGAGAAGGCTGCGGGGGAGCAGACTGTCACCCCATGAGGCTGATCCTGAGGACAGAGCACAGATAATGTAAGTTTTTTGGTGAATGTGTTTTTTTTTATTTTTTATTAAAAAGAAAAGTCTTACACTATGAAGATTTCTCACTTCTTTCCCATTGTTTCAAGCTGGGAGCTGATATTATTAACCCCTTCATGCCTAAACCTTTTTTGACACTTGTTTACAAGTAACAAATCTTTTGTTAGAAAATTACTTAGAACCCCCAAGCATTATATATATATATATATATAATTTTTTTTTTTTAGCAGAGACCCTAGAGAATAAAATGGCAATTGTTGCAATATTTTATGTCACACTGTATTTATGTAGCTGTTTTTCAAATACAATTTTTTTTGGAAGAAATACACTTTCATTAATTTACCACTTCAATACCGGGCATTTTCATCCCTTCCTGCCCAGGTCAGTTTTCATTGTGCGGTCATGCAACATTGTACCCAAGTTAATTTTTTCCCACAAATAGAGCTTTCTTTTGGTGGTATTTGATCACCTCTGCGGTATTTATTATTTGCACTTTAAACAAAAAAAAGAGTGCCAACTTTAACCACTTCAGCCCCGGACCATTTTACTGGCCAAAGACCAGACCCCTTTTTGCGATTCGGCACTGTGTCACTTTAACTGACAATTGCACGGTCGTGTGACGTGGCTCCCAAACAAAATTGACGTCCTTTTTTTCCTACAAATAGAGCTTTCTTTTGGTGGTATTTGATCACCTCTGCGGTTTTTATTTTTTGCGCTATAAACAAAAATAGAGCGACAATTTTGAAAAAAACACATTATTTTTTACTTTTTGTTATAATATCCCCCAAAAATATATAAAAAAATTTTTCCCTCAGTTTAGGCCAATACGTATTCTACATATTTTTGGTAAAAAAAAATCGCAATATGCGATTATTGATTGGTTTGCGCAAAAGTTATAGCGTTTACAAAATAGGGGATAGTTTTATGGCATTTTTAGTAATAATTTTTTTTTTACTAGTAATGGCGGCGATCAGTGATTTTTATTGTGACTGCGACATTACAGCGGACACATTGGACATTTTTGACACATTTTTGGGACCATTGTCATTTATACAGCAATCACTGCTATACAAATGCAGTGATTCCTGTGTAAATGAAACTGGCAGTGAAGGGGTTAACCAGGGGGTGGCAGTGTAGGGGTTAAGTGTTCCTAGGGGTGTGTTACTAACTGTGGGGGGGGGGGGGGGCTGGGCTTTCATTTAGTGAACACTGATCTCTGCTCCAATCACATGGAGCAGAGATCAGCGTCATTTGTTGCTAGGCAGAACGGGGATATGCTGTTTACAACGGCATATCTCCGTTCAGCCGCCCCGTGAGATGATCGCGGGTATGCCAGCGGCGATTGAGTCCGCGGGACCCGCGACCGGACTCACAGGGGTCCCGACCAGATTGGACGTACCTGTACGCCAATATGCCTGCCTGTGCCATTGTGCCGACGTACATCGGCGTGCGCTGGTCGGGAACTGGTTAAAAAAAACACAATATTTTTTACTTTTTGCTATAATATGCCAACTTAAGCCTTAACAGTTTAGGCTGATGTGTAATTTTCTACATATTTGGTAAAAAAAATTGCGATAAGCAGTAATAAGTTATAGCGTCTACAAAATAGGTTATTGATTTATGGAATTTTTATTATCTTTTTTCTTTTTACTAGTAATGCTGCAATTTTTATTGTGACTGTGACATTGCGGTGGACAGATCAGACACTTTTGACACTATTTTGGGACCAGTAACTTTTATACAGCGATCAGTGCTATAAAAATGCACTGATTTACTGTATAAATATCACTGGCAGGGAAGGGGTTAACACTAGGGGGCAATCAAGGGGTTAAATGTGTTACCTAGGAAGTGATTCTAACTGGGGGGGAGATGGGACTGACTAGGGAGGAGACCAATCCTATATATTAGGAACATACGATCTGTCTCCTCTCCCTTGACAGGATGTGGATCTGTGTATTTACACACACAGATCCACATTCCTGCTCTGTCATGAGCGATTGCGGGTGCCCGGCAGACATCACAGCAACCGGGTACGTGCATCGGCTCCTCGGTGACGTGTACCTCAGTGTACCGCCAGGAAGCCAAGGATGTCCTATGATAAAGAGCACACTGGTGACATCTATCATAGAACCTGGTCCAGGAGGCACGACTTCGTATGACAGAAGCCGCACTGGGTAAGCGGGAGATCTCCGCTCTGTGTTATCCAGCAGCTTTTCTCTCTCTAATCCCCATGCACTGAACAGACTGCATTGATGGGCTATGGTGAGGCTGCATTGATGGGCACTGACAAGGCTGAGCTGATGGGCACTGGTGAGGCTGCATTGATGTGCACTGATGAGGCTGCATTGATAGACACTAGTAAGGCTGCATTGATGGGCATTGGTGAGGCTGCATTGATGGGCATTGGTGAGGCTGCATTGATGGGCACTGTTGATGGTGAGCTGATTCGTGGATTAATGGGCCACTTGACTAGACTTGCCCCCCCAGGCCTAAGGCTGCCAGCCCTCCCCTGACCGGAGGTGACGTCAGTGGGCGGTTGCATGTTTTGGAGCATGCCCAGTTGCTCCTTCTTCAAACCAATCAGTCAGCTGGAACTTTAACCTGCAGCAGTCTTTGTTTCCAGTAGGCAATCCCGCTGGACGTTATAGATTCATTTATATGACTGTTTTTTACTCCCATCCTGTAGGTGTTTTTAACCCTTCCTTGTCATTTAAAGTGTTTTATTATGGCACTTAGAAGCGCCTTCTTCTCTGCTTTGTTTTTCCTATAGAGTGTGCTTCCCTCTTCTGAAGTGCTGCTGTGGTGCATTAATCACAATTCAAGAGCCAGCCATGGACTGTTTTTTAAAGTCTCCTTGCTATCCAGAGCACCCTATTCTCCACACTCCTTGAACTCCACACTATAGCTATATAATTAACCCAGGAAAAAAAATGTAATATATTGCAGCTTGACCGTTGATAAATGAGGTGGCTCAATTTATTTATTTTTATCCTGCCAGTAACGCATTTCCTGTCATCAAGGGTAACAATACTCACTCACTGTATCTAAGGAAAAATAGTATTGTCACTTTAGAATACTTTAGAATAGGACAGCAGGACCCCCCCCCCATCTCTATAAATAACAAGGGGGGGTTGTTCTGTATTCCAGAGAGGTGAACTGGGAAGGGCTGATAAGAGTGCAGAGTCTTTTATAAACATCCACATTTTCTAGCTCCCTGGCATCCCCAGGGGGATGAGTGAGTTTTTACCCCTACCACAACACCGCCCCCCCCCCTCCTTTCTTCCTGTGAACATGCCTTTCTTTTTTTTTTCTTTTAACCCCATCTTTATCTCCTCCATCTCCATTCCTCTTGTCACCCATCCCCTCCGACTTTAAATTATTTTTTTTTCCCTCTGGGGTTTAGCCCCTGTTCACATTAAAGCCATTTGTCATGTGATTTGGCAGGTCAAATCGCATGACAAGTCGCATCCTATTGCTGGCAGTCGCACTGTTAAAATCGGTGCAATGACAACTTTGCAGTGATGCATTGATTTGAAAAAGTAGTACATGCACTACTTTTGGCGATTTCGGGGTTGACTTGAATAGACCTCTGTGCATGAAGCTGCAAAGATGTCTTCAAAGTTGCACCGAAATGCGGCTTTGAAATCATGCGATTTCAGATGAAGTCGCACAATTTCAAAGCCATAGTCAATGTAAACGGAGGCTGGGTGTTGCTTTTGTTCCTTACATTGAAAAGAATGTATGAGGAAGCGGTATATTTCAGTGGTGTGTACAAGAAGCTTTCCTGAATACATGTATGAAACGCTGTCTACACCAGAAACTAATTCCTTCCATTTACTTTTATTTGTGTGCAGAAGACACAGGCCAGGACTCAATTCCTGGCCGGATTAATAGGTAGTTTTTGCACTTATTTAATAAAATGCATTCATTACTATATTTAACAGACAAAAAGGAAGCAAATGCATGAATGTGATTGTTAGGACTTTCACAAACCTCACTCACGTTTCTCAGATTTAATATTTCCCATGAAAACAACCACATAGCACTGATGTCCTTTGTTGCAGGTAAGAGGAACAAGCTGCGGGTGTACTATCTCTCCTGGCTAAGAAACAAGATCCTCCACAATGACCCAGAAGTGGAGAAGAAACAAGGGTGGAGCACGGTAGGCGATATGGAAGGATGTGTACATTATAAAGTAGGTAAGGACATCCGGCTATATGTGTTCTCATTGGTTATCCGATTGACTGCATTATTAGAATAGCAGGGTTTATCCCCTCTTACCATCTTGTTATCTTTCACAGTGAAATACGAACGTATAAAGTTCCTGGTGATTGCACTGAAAAACTCTGTGGAAGTTTACGCCTGGGCCCCCAAACCTTACCACAAGTTCATGGCGTTCAAGGTAATTGTTCACAGATTACCACTGACACCCATTAACATAACTCTATATCATTTGCACTCCGCTATACTCAGGGGTCAAGTCCTGGGAAAAAAAGTACGGGAACTCACCCAAGATCCTCCACCACCCACCTCCAAAAACACAAAATGTGTGTATATCGGCTTTACATCAGGGTCCGCAGAGTTCCTCCTTGCAGTGTAAAGGGGAATGTCCCCTTCACTCTGCCCCATAGTGTTCTCTGTATCCTTCACCCCCCCCCCTCCCAGTTATGTCCTTTTCCCCCTTCACTCCCCCTCCCAGTTATGTCCTTTGCCCCCTTCACCCCCCCAGTATTATCCTCTGCCCCCCTTCACCTCCCCCCAGTAATGTCCTCTGCCCCCCTTCATCTCCCCCCCAGTAATGTCCTCTGCCCCCCTTCACCTCCCTTCCAGTAATGTCCTCTGCCCCCTTCATCCCCCAGTAATTTCACCCCCCAGTAATTTCCAGTTCCCTCAAGAGTGTGGGCTGGTGAGATCTCAACTGACCTGTCAGCGAAGTGATGAGCTGACAGCGGTGTGGTGCTGTTCCTTCATTGACCATGAGGTGGCAGCGGTGGCCCCGTAGAGCGGAGGCTAGGTGGTATCAGTAGTAGTGGAGATGTGTATGACAGCAGGGTGAATTAGGAGGAATTGTGAAGGAGAGTGGAATGGGGCACACTTGTGACATCACACACCAGGCATGCCGATTCTACGAGGTTTGCCATTACACCGGGATACTCACAGCCAGTGTTTGGGACTCAGGAGTTGTAGTTTCCTCCTACGCTGCTCAGTTCTCTCCAGTCTCCACCCACCGCCACCAGGAACTTGAACGTGGTCCGAACTACAACTCCCGGGAATGCAGCGCAGCAGACTGCCCTGCCAGCTCAGCCCGCCCCTGTTCAAAGGCCAGTCCTGCTAAAGGGAACTGCGTTCCTGCTATGGAGAAAGTACAGGAACTCCGTTCCCATGCGTTCCCGCTGGACATGAGTCCTGGCTATACTTCTTTAGGTCTTGGATCGGGGTAGGCAACCTTCCAGAGGTTGGAAAATGTGGCAGAAATCAAAGGTCGGGGGGGGTGCCTTTAAAAAAAAAAATTACTATCGGCCCCAATAAAAACGCAGCATAGTGTCCTGTGCCCCACCAAATTGA